>NC_089276.1:41669276-41979276 GCF_963678975.1 Dysidea avara
ACAGCGTAACTTGTGACTATTCTATTAGAATACCATACATGACTGTTGTATTAGAGTGACTGTTCTATTAGAGTATCTTCAGTCAACAAAGAGGTATGCAGCAATAAGGGGTGAGGTCTTGTTTACTGTTAAGTAAATAGCTAAGAGGTGTGGTCTCCGCACTCTATCGCCAATAGTCAATTTAGATCTTTAATTGGTGGGTGTAGTCGCGAACCTATCATGAACGGGATCCCAATCGCGAAGTTGCATATATCTAGCTAGTATACTAGCGCCAGGACTGAAGCACTTCTGAAATCCAGCTCTGAAATAACTCCATGCTGTCTAAATAATTATGCTGCTGAAAGAAAGTGTTGATATGGAAATTTAATGCCTCAATATGGTTTCGTTGGATGAAAGGACAAGCAGCCTGATTGGAGATAAAAGAAACAACAAGGCCAGAGGGCCTACACTCATTGGAACTCCAATAGGCACATCCCACTGGTGAGTTTATTATTGTGGTGTAAAATGGTGGCCATGCGCAGCTTCGTTTTGGCATCTAGGCTTGCGACTGTGACCAGTGAGTGAGTGAGTGAGTGAGTGAGTGAGTGAGTGAGTGAGTGAGTGAGTGAGTGAGTGAGTGAGTGAGTGAGTGAGTGAGTGAGTGAGTGAGTGAGTGAGTGAGGCGACCAAATTTCAAGTTTTGACGATTTAAAAAAGTTCTATATCCGACCACCGGTAAGTGTTTTCTTGTTTTCAATACTGTATTTCATGTTAGATGGACTAATATCATTCCACAAACATGATTTTCGTGGAATATGATGTCTCTAGTTTGAAAGTGGCATTTTAGGCAGCATATGTCATTTTTCAGGGGATCCCTACTTAAACAGTACAACCGTACTGTTTGATTTTTCCTGTTCAGTTAAAATATTTGCAAAATTGAGTCCAAGCAACAACTTTTTCAGCCTTATACACTCTGCATTTATCATATACAAGTGAATTCTGCATGAAGGTAGGCACATGTGTTTGTGGTTGCTATAGTAATAACAACATACCATGACAACTGTCCACATAAATCCACCAATCAGAATGGAGCGAGCATCTAGTCTATAATCACTCTTTGTTATCACATGATCATTATTGGATATCATTACTAGTATAGCATAACTAGGCAACAGTAACCTAGCAACAAGAACACTATACGTTATAGTGAAGCACTACATATACAAACAAGTGTAAGAAGATCATTACAATAAAAGTGCTTATACAAGGAGATTATCACAAGTGTAAACTACACCAAATATTATCAATAAACCTGAGAACAGTTGAAGTAGGGATTGATGATCAACTTAAGCATTTTTAAGACAATAATCCTACTAGCTTGTAATTATCAAGTTTTGAGCATTAATCATCAACAGTAAATCACACCAAACAATTGTACCAGAGATGTACATACAGTATGCAGATTGGACTGATCAACACCTAACAGCACTTGAAAATATAATGCCTTGATTATGTTTGAGTTACACTTTTCTGAAGGCATCAAGCTAGTTGACAGGCAATTATTATACAGTACGATAGTAACCGTATAGTAGGGACCACAAAGGAGTAGGCGTGGCCCACGGAATAATATCACCTAAAAAACAGCCTCAATTATCCCTGACGATGATGAGGCAGTATTGGTTAGGTAAAACTAAGCCCAAAAAAGCTTTCAGATCAACCCGAAACGCCTTCAACAAGTTTCTACAAAATTTAAAAAATTAATGGAATTTTCTACTGACTGAGTAAGTAACTGACTGACTGATGCCTTCAGGCAAGTGTAACTCAATAACGGCTAAGGCTATGCGCTTGATTTTTTCACTGTTCGACGTCACTTCGGCCTGACTGGTGCCTTTTGACATACCGCAGTACGTACAATGCCTTCTTCATGACAGTGTCCTCCTTTGTGTCCCATTCATCTTTGCTGACAGCGAAAAGTGTCGATTTGGTGGTAGCACATGATGGCTTCCCTTCGTAACAGAAATCGTCCATATTTTCATAGTGACTATTTTGATTGCAGAGGTGCTTTTCGAACAGTTCTTGATTCGTACTGCTGTGTAACGGGTTGAACATAGCAGACAACGAAGTGTAATCAGTGGATACTTCACTTTTCAGACGATAATTAATACTGGGGTGCGTGGCACCATTTCTTTTGGTGTGCGTGGATTGCAGAGGTGCTATTCTTGATCCGAAATACTGTGTAACAGGTTGAACATAGCTGACAACGAAGCGTAATGCACCTATCAATGTCAAGCCCACCTACCCCAGGTCGGGCAGAGGTGGGGATTGGTGGGGATTTGCAAATGCTAAATGACAAATTTCCCACCCCTGGGGACAGCTTCGAGTTACAAATCTCCTACTAGTTTGTATTATTTACTCCAGGAATCACTAACAATAGGGCTATGGAGGTAAGACTAGGGCTATTTGTGAATTTCGTGTTGCAAATGCCCCTACCCTGGGGACGAGTTTGGGTGACGAATCCCCTACAAATCCCCACCTTCTGCCCGACCTGGGGTAGGTGGGGCGTGACATTGATAGGTGCATAATGGATACTTCACTTTTCAGACGATAATTAATATAGCTGGGGCGAGCGGTGCCATTCAGATGCAGTATGCGTGGGTTCACCAGTCATAATTTACAAAAAAAAAGTGAACAAACAAGTACACAGAAAAATTTGGAATTTTCAACTAGAGTAGGGACCATAGCACATCGATAAAAAGCACTGAAACAAGCTGAAGTAGTGCACGATATTAAATCACAGTAAAACAATAAGAAGTGTTATATCCCTACTGGGCATTTCGATTATGGTATCTTGAGCACAGTATAGGGATATAACACTTCTTATTGTTTTACTATGATTTAATATCGTGCACTATACTACAACTTGTTTCAGTACTTTTTATCGATGTGCTATGGTCCCTACTCTAGTTGAAAATTCCTGTGTACTTGTTTAGTTTAAAAATGTATAGCAACAACTTATTGAAGGTGATTTGTGAGCTTGAGGTGACAAAATCACAGCTCATCATAACATGTTTTGCTTGGCATATAATTATAGTAAAGGTGTCCTGGTCAGCAAATCAACCAGGACATCTATAATATAAAATTTATTCTCCCCAAAAGTTTAAGGGTAACTGTTACAATACACCAGCTAATGGAAATATTATTGTATTGATGTGTTAATCCTCACCCAGCTATCCTGTACAGATCCTTCATTAGTAATATTGCAGGTAGACTAGCCACACCCACCACAACTACCATCACTCCACTCCATACTAACAGTGATGACCAGTCAACAAATTGGTAGGGTAGGAAATAGGCTGTGAAGGAATAAACACTATTAACTGTACATCACTATGAGATCAGTACTGTATGCAGACATATGGATACCTAACACTGTTTGAAACAAGAGAGCTCATCTACACCTACAGCTACTAGTCAACATTTAATCCCTGCTCCAGTCATGTACGGCCTGTCAATAATTATGTAACCTGATGAGCAAAAGTCGGCCATTTTCACACATTTCTCGAATTCGATTTTATTGTTTCTCTGTTATCTAGTAACAGAGGAGTGGATTCAGTCTTTTGTGTTGAACGGTCTGTGAGTTATAACGTTACATAGTTGGAAAAAGAATAAATTCAATTTGTACAGCAACAATACAGCAAATAATTTACAGGCACTTAATTCCTAACTGAAACAAGCTACAAAGACAGGTTACGGCTCAGTCTGTTCACCATGAACTGGCAAATTGATTACAATGAAATGAGGACAATAAACTTTATTTCTATCCCATCATAAATACGCACCCCTAAGTCGTATGCCATGTACTGTATGAACACGAAACAAATATTTTCTTACTCCCTATGAAAATGCGAATCTGATGGTGTATAGGTTTTATTAATTTGAGGTCACTAACACCGTTTGGTGGACTACGAACGTTGTTAGCTCAATGTGCAACCACAGGTGAGGAATTAGCTGAGTTTGAAGTCTACACAATAAGGGCTCAGTAGGTCTAACATAACAGTTGGGATAAATGTCAACTATTATACAGTATCTGCAGTTGGAAATCACCCTCGTTTCATTCTATGATTCCAACTGAAATATAAAGTAATCTAATTCATCTTATAGTTTTGTGTTTCAATATAACATTATTCATTACTAGTGGATCAGCTTATACCACCACAACAGATAAAAGAATTAATTGAGTAACAGAACATCCCTCCCCTCCTATGAATTATTGAAATCAATTTCTGTTATACTCCACCTGTTAGTTTGTTATACATCTTTACAAAATTTTAATGAAGAACAGTTCAAGAAGTACAGTACCCTCTGTAATCATAGATTATAAAGAGGGGGATTGGAAACGCGATCACGTGCTCCATAGGCATGCATATATTGAGCTAGGGTCTATCCGTGCCGCGTGAAAATTTGCACGTTTTTGTGAAGAAAGGAGTGAAGCATAGATTATTTACCTTTATTTCATTGGTTGTTTAACAAGTGAGTGACTGTGTTTTGAAGCTTCTGTGTCATGAATGATGCCGCTATATATTCGTTCCATTCAGGTGTTGTCTTTTCACGGCGTGGCTTTGTTCTAGCCTTTAGAAAATTTTGTCCCCCTATATCTTGAATTGGGCTAGCCAATTGTTTATTCTATCGCGAAAAAGCGAAAGGTCAACCGTTTATTTAAAAGGATTCATCTTGTTTTTGGTTCATCTTGTCAGAATTTCTGACAGTTCTCGATAAATATTCTGAGAAAGTGGCATTCACTGCGTATTTTTGGACCCCTGTAGCAACATAGCTATTGCTTTAAGAGTAATCCTTGTGGTATGTAAAGTAGTGGTAATAATTTATGTGTGAGGATTAGGTACAATGGTTTGGTTTACTGCTGTCTGGCAGGATTTCTGGGCACTGAAATAAAATGGTGTGAAATACATAATATGCTAGTATAGTCCTAATGTGAATGAATGTTCATGTGTTGCTGTGATTGATTAGCAATTTTAACCTATTTTGCATATATTTTCAGAAACAACATGCCAAGGAAGTTAAAGTTCTATCAAAGGAAAGGGGAGAAGCGAAGGATTCCAAAACAACTGAATGTTTCTGTTGATTTAGATGATGTTGTTGTGTTGCCTGTGTCTGTGCCACTTGACAAGGTCATTATTGGTGATGTTTTGTCACCATCAGATTTATCAGAGTTTCACAGCCATATTTTAAAGCTGATGCCCTTCCGGCCAACCGGATTGTTTCTCCAGAAATTCTAGATGCCATAACAATTAAGGGCAAAGACTTCGTCTTGTCCATTGACGAATTCTTTCAATGGAGCCTTGCATATGGCGATTGCCGTGTCACCAAAGATTCTTGTTTATCTCTATCAGATGTTCCAACATGCATAAGCTCTGTTGATTCTGTGGTTGAGTTGCTGCAGAGAATACATAATGCGAAAGTATGTCAAGGAAACCCTGGTGAATTTGTACAGTTAGCCCACAAAGGCTTTTTCCTTAACCAGTCAGGTTAGTATTGTAGTCTATTGTTTGTAAAATTTTAACATATTTTGTAGGTAGTGAGAAAGTTGCATTCGTGGACAGTGAGCAAGAGGTGGTGACTGTAAGACATTACGATTATGAGCTGCTTGTGAGTGATGATGTACTAAGCTGCAGTATTTGCAAAGTGTACAAGCGCACACTAGCTTCTAAATTGGTTCACAGGAACAAGCAGCCTGCACTACGTGATATCACCCTTTCCAGCCATATAAACAACCGCCATTTACACTCACCTAAACTAAGAGTAAAGGTTACACTACAACAGAAGTGCAGAAGGAACATGTTGAAGAGGATTGGGCTTCTGAAAGATAAACTTAGTCAAGCTGTTCAAAGTGAAGGAGTAGTACTAAATGATGGTGACCATGAGGAGATGAAATCAATTTTAAACAGCGAGTATTCTGTCATCAAGAAGAAGTATTCACCTGATTCTTTTGAGAGATTATTCTGGGAACAGCAACTCAAGGCTTCAAACTGCACAGACCCACGCCAAATGCGCTGGCATCCTACCATAATAAAGTGGTGCCTTTACATTAGGTGCAAATCTGCTGGAGCTTATGATGCCTTAAGGGATTCAGGTTGCCATCCCAGCGTACATTACGCGACTACACATATTGCTTTAAGGCATCCACAGGTTTTTCAGATGATGTCGATAAAATGCTAGTTGATGCGGCCTAGTTGACAGAGTTGGAAGACTGGAAAAAAATTGTTGGTGTTTTAATTGATGAAATGCACATCAGGGAGGATCTGGTGTACTTTAAACATACAGGACAGCTTTGCAGATTTGCCAACGTGGGAGATATTGATGAGCAACTACTTAAATACGAAAAGGTATTGAACGACCCTTATGATACCTCTTCTAAACCACTGGCAAAATCAATGATGACCTTTATGGTTAAAGGTCTTTTCACAGATTTACAATTCCCTTATGCATTTTTCCATTGCTGTGAAGTATCAAATGACTTGCTACATAGACCACTATGGGAATGCATTTACCGACTAGAGAAATGTGGATTCAAGGTCCTCTTCGTCACTGCAGATGGTGCATCAACAAACCGAGCTTTGTTCCAAAAGCACGACTCATCATCATCCATGGTTTACAAGGTGCCAAACAAGTATGCTGATGACAGAAACATTTACTTTTTTTCGGACCTTCCCCATTTGATGAAAACAACGAGAAATTGTTGGGCATCTCCGAACCGACAATTAACGGTATGCTTGACTGTGTATAAACATATTTTATGTGTAATCTTGTAGTGTAATGGGAAGTGTATCTCTCGGAAACATCTTGAGGATCTTTACCTTGAGGATACCAGGCCAGGCAGGGTGGGGACACGATTGGTTCCAAAACTTAAGTATGAATATGTCAATTTAACATCATTCTCTAAAATGTGTATGGATCTGGCAGCACAGGTTAGCATTTATATTATGATTTCTGCATAGCAGGAATTGTTACACAGGTATTGAGTAGCGCCATTCCAAAGGCATTAACATTTAGTCGTAACCCTGAAGTCAGTGAAACAGCAAAATTTGCCATGATGTTTGATCAATTCTTTGATTGTCTCAATGTGACAAATTTTGATGAAGGCAGATGTAATAGAAAGGATTTTCAGAAACCTTATTGTGGAAAGAATGACAAACAAATTAAGGTAATTTGTAGTTAACTGTATGAGCAATGGTCTTGTGTGTACTTAGTGGTTAAAGGATGAATTTTTGCCCTATCTTCAAGAGTGGGAAGAGGAAGCACTCAAAGCCAAGGTGGATGAAAAGGAGAAAAAGAAGCTTATGTTGAGTGTTGAAACACGACATGGAATTGAAATGACAGGTAAGTAAATGGATACTCACAATGCATATTGTTAATTTTTTTTTGTAGTGAAATCATTTATAGAATTGGTGGAATATGTATTTTCCATTCCTGGTGTGGAGAAGTTCTTAAGTGGCAAGCTGAGTCAAGATGTTCGTCAAAGCAGAGGCACTAATGAAAATCCAAATGCTGATGAGTTTGTGAACATTGCTCAGACTTTACGAGTGGCTAATTCTGTTTGAGCAGATGTTCATGTCAAACGTGGGAATTGCCGTGGACAAAAGCATAAAAGAATTGCTTTGGAGAAAGAAATTAAAGAAGTGAAACCTTTACCAAAAAGACGACGTATACATACAGTAAAGAATACATCAAAATGACAAAATATAATATTTAATTTGTATTTATTACTTCATCAAATTAACTTTTGTAGATCATTGTATATTACCATCTTGATTTTAATCTGATTATTGTCAATAACTACTGTTAAACATTAAGATTCTTCCTAACTCCTTGTGACTTTTGGATGCTCTTTTTAGTAGACTGTTTGTGCTTCTCAATCCATGCTGACACATGGGCAAATTCCCGGATAGTCACCCACAATTCAGTGACCATGTGTAGTAGTGTGCTGGCTACTTCTTCATCCCATGACCCAGATACAAGTGTCCAATGAAACAAGACATCTTCGTCCTTTGTCAGTTTCTCAACAATACATTGCACGTTAAGACCATGTGACTGTTCTTGACATTTCTTCACTAGCATGGGGCGTAGTTGTACCTCCATGCAAATTATGGTCTGGTAAACCATCTCATTCACATGGATTAATCCACTGTGATCAAGTAAGTTGAGCCAATTACAACTTGAGTCTTCTTGCTGCTCTTGATCTGATCCACTACTATCAGCAGGAAATGACACTAGATCATCTAAGTGCTGCAATAGTTCATTTTTATGTTTGTGAGCAGATCTTCTCAACTTCTTCCTTAGATTTCTCACAATGCAACCAGCTGCATATCGTATTGCATTTCTTTCTTCATAAGTCAAGGCATCTTCATCATACTGCTATCCTCCTACCACTTGAAATCGGCTAAAAATAATTTTTTCCACAATAATATCTGTGATTCGTTGGTAGCATAATACATTGCTGCCAGCTTTACTGTGTGATAAAATGTTATCCCATAGTGCTTTAAATTCAGAAGAGATCTGAAATTTGAATAACTTCTCCCACATTTTAGCACGATGACTGGATTTTACTTTGCTGCCAGGAGCAGCTAAGCAAGGCTCTAAGAGTTTCATCAGTTGCTTACTAAACTTCTGAAATTCTGTGTTGTTAGCACTATTCTTAACCCAGGTATGAAGTTTTTCAGCACAAGTTCTAGCAGCACAAGCTTGTGGTGAAGAAATTAAAAAACCTTTATCAGTGAGGATAGCTTCAATAGCATCAAGTACTAGTGTGTGAGCTATATAAGGAAAAAACAGGCAGATTACAACTTACATATTGTACACACACAGCTACTAAACCATAGCCTAAAACTATGTATGCTGTGCATTAAATTAAGTCAATTGTCCCTACCTTGTAATTCGGAACTGGATGACATTGAAAGCTAGAAACCAACTTTCTGTAATATACAACTGGATCAACTTGACGTATCAGAGTAAAAAGCAGGAACCTATGGCAGATAGAACGAAGAAGTTTACAGAGTAATAAACGATAGTGTTGCGGATGCAAACGTGTTAACTTACCTCAAATTCAACACCAATTTAGAGGACTGTCCGTGTAAAAGTCTAGCGTTTCCAATCCCCTCTCTCAAGAATCTATGCTGTAATCAATCCAGTCACTACAGAAATTATGGACAATTCAAATGACAGTAAAGAACTATATTGCGCTTTCTAGCCACTTCCAATGCTTCTGCAGCCACAACAGTTTTGTATAGCAAAAGATGTCTCTGGACATTTTAGTACCAGTGGTTTTCAATTATAAAAAAAAAAGATTTTTTATCCACAACTTGCAAATGTCCTTCTAAGCTGTATACCATGGAAGGTATAGCTGTTTCAGATTGATTGACATTACTTATCTAGTTGTAGATGTAGACTTGTTACTATTATTAGTCTTTGTAAATATGCGCATGTGTGATTCTAATATATTGGGTTGGTACAAGGCGAGAACACGTGTTGCAGCTCGTTATTTCGTCTCCTCTATTTGGGACCTTCAATGGTCATTCAGTGTCATCTAGCCACTACACCTCACATTGGTGCTGTGACGAAACATCAAGATGGAAAACATCCAACGTCTCCGGACTAGACGATGTGCTACCAAATCCAGTGTGACTAAACTTCTAGGGAAAGTTGATGCATCCTTTCCACCAATCTTGAAGGCATCAACTCTCAATCAGCAGCGAAGCTGATGGCCGATACTACACTTTGCCAACTCAAGGCTAAGCAATGCCAGTTGGTCGAGCTGAACAATGCAATCACTGAAAAGATCGATGATGAGACCGAGTTGGAAGAGGACATTTTAATGCTGATGCGTACCAATTTGATTTAGACGAGCGTATAGCTTTTCCCACCGAGTTCCTACGGAAAGCTAGCCAAGCGCCACCTGCTAAGCCTACTGATGCTCATACCATACTACCAACCTCACCGCCACCCACGGACTCCTCAGCTGTAAATTCTGATACTCAACTCCCAGTGACAACTGATTCACCAACCTCATCGTTAGTTGTGAAGCCGACAAAGGATACCGTGAGTAAATCACCTAAGCCATTAATAGTTACAGACATACACCATAACGTCAGCCGACTCCCAAAACTGACCCTGCCTACCTTTAGTGGGAATCCAATTCAATGGCAGACATTTTGGGATTCGTTTGACGCTGCTGTACACTCGAATGTTGGTCTTAATGATGTGCAAAAGTTTAATTACTTGTGAGCACAACTACATGGGGATGCTGCTCGTGTTATTGCTGGGTTTAACCTCACTGAAAGGAATTACACACAATCACTTGAGTTGTTGAAGGATAGATTTGGGCAGCCATATAAGATTATCAATGCCCACATGGAGGCATTACTCAACCTCACAAAGCCATCTAACAACTTGGCTAGTTTACAGCACTTTCATGATACCATAGAAAGGCACATGAGGTCACTATCAGCACTTGGCAAGTCTCCTGAATCTTATGGTATGCTATTGACCTCATCCATAACTACCCGTTGAAACCAAACACCATATGGCACGTGAGCACTATGACACAGAATGGTCCATTAAGGACGTGTTGGCTGCCATTCGCAAGGAAGTCCAAATTTTTGAAATGAGTTGTCAGCATGGTGGTAAACCCAGCAATTACAACAGCTTCCCACCACCCACCAGTTCCTTCCACACAGCTACACACAAGGGCCACCACCATTGTGATGGTCAACAGAGGAAGGAACCTGTATGTGTCTTCTGTAAGGGAGGCCACAAGACTGATGTATGTAACAGTGTAACAGACCCTAAGGAGAGGTTAACAATTGTGAAGCGAGACAATTTGTGCTTCAACTGTCTTGCCAGGCACAAGGTGACACAATGCACCTCCAAGTTCACATGTAGAGAGTGCAAGAAGCAACACCACACCAGCCTTTGCCACGCCTTCCTTACAGAGGAATGGGGGGCCTGCTGAAAGGCAGCCATTAAGGCTAGGACTGTTGCGAGACTGTTTGCAACTGCAGTTGTACACTATTCGGATGGGTGTGGTGGCCGAGTCTTTTCTGACCGGGTGATGGGGAATGTAGTGTACATTATGTGTGTGACTGCTGCTCTCTATTCTTTCTATGAATCCTCGTTGTTCTTTATCTTTAATGATGGTTCCATATGTTTCAGCAGCTCTGGTGTTTTGAATAATCGATGTGCTAGGGACCTAGTTCGTTTTGAGCAGATAAAATAATTATATGGGAGAAGAGGGTGATCCTCTCTCCAGGGAAAGCACAAGCTATAGGCACTGTCTGATCGTATGGTGATATGGCTTTTCATGTATTGCTGGAGGAGCACATTGTTATCTGGAGTGTCTGTAGTGGGTGACAAGCTTGCAGACTCTGAATTCCAGAATTGGAATAGGTCACTGGTTTCTGTGGTACACAATAGTATAGCTATGTGCAAGTTAGTTGAATTAATGGGTTGGGGTAAGGGGAGTGGGCCAGACAATAGGTAGCCTAGTCATGATTGAACTGCTGTCCATCACCCCGAATTATCTCATCTTGTACGAAACGCCAGTAGTAGTCATCCCCAATGAGAACTGAGATTTGGAAATTCTCATCCCCAGTTACTGGATGAGCCAGTGTGAGGCCCTTCAGATATGGAACTTCACTCAGGTGGGTATGCACTGAGTTTTGGATGGGGGCAGCCAACTGCTGAACAATGAGGACCGAAATTGGGATACGAGCAGAGTTCAGGGTGTGTACAAAGAGTGTTGCTACCTCAAGGCTTCTGGACGAGGACACCTACGCTCCAAATGACGATACTGAGATAGTCTCACGGTGGGTTGGATGAAGACATAGTTCTTAGCCAGTGCTTGTGTGACAAAAGAACGCTGCGTTCCCTCATCAAACAGAATGTTACCTTCTGTAGTGGTAGTTGCTGATGACACTTCAACAATGGCTGTCTTCAATAAGCATACACTGGTATATAATGCTGAGAGAGGAGCAGGTGTCATTGTGGTGAATGCAGTATTGTCAGTTGCAGGTGCTTGTGCATTAGGTAATGTTGAGGTCTGTTGGTCAGGTTGTGGTTGTGTGGTTTCATGTTTATTTAGACGAATCAGACAGGGACAGTACACGCTTTTTGTGGCTGTCGGATCCCACTGACGAGAACAGCCCCTTTGTGATCTATAGATTCCGAATTGTGCTATTTGGAGCTACTAGTTCTCCTTTCATGCTGTACGCAGCACTTAGCTTCCACCTAATTCGGAATTCTTCAGCAATACCACAGGATCTACTTCACAATCTTTACGTAGACAACGTTGTGTCTAGTTTCCCTAGTGAGGAAGCTGCACACAAATATTTTATTGAGTCTCGTTCAGTACTCGGTAGTGCAGGTTTCAACCTACGTTCCTGGTCCTCGAACTGTCGGCAGATAGCATCACAGCACAAGGTTGCTGAACCAAGCAACCCAGTCAAGGTACTAAGAATGTACTGGAACACTGAGAGTGATATGCTGTATGTCTACCCTAACCTAGACACAACGTTTCCACCTACAATGACTAAGCGAGAGGTTCTCAAGTGGTCATCAAGTATTTTTGATCCATTGGGACTACTATCACCTGTCATGATCTCCGCAAAGCTCTTCCTACAACAGCTATGGTAAGAGCATTTAGAGTGGGACGATACACTTGACCCCAGTCTGTGCACTCAATGGATCACAATTGCTGCGAACATTGCACAAGCCCCAAGTTTGTCCTTCTCCCGCAAGTACGATATTGTTTTTCCAGTACCTCAGGGTGTTTCTACCAATCTGTATATCTTTGCTGATGCAAGCCTAAAGACTTACGGTGCAGTTGCATACATCCAACAAGGGGAAGCCCCAGCCTCAATACTGATGTCCAAGACTAGAGCTGCAGCTGTCGCTTCCCAAGTTGGAGTTGAATGCAGCTGTACTTGCAGCCAGGCTAGGCCACTTCATTATGAAATCCCTGACCATCAATCTGACTATTCACTTGTGGTCAGATAGCCAGATCGTTCTGTATTGGATTGTCAGCCAGAAAACATTGAAACCATATGTAAGCCACAAAGTTGCTGAGATTCACTCGATTTCCAAGAATTGGCAATATTGTCTATCTACAGACAACCCCATCAGAAGAGGGATCACCTTTCAACAGCCAGCTCATCAACTGTTTGGCTGTATGAACCGTCATGGCTGCCATCTCCAACATCTTGACCAACCTGGGATCCAACAGGGGTTCTTTTGTCTAAATTGGAGGAGGTTGACCTAGAGGAGCCAGATCAGCACTGCCACACCAGACAGATTGACCATGGTCCAGCAACCAGCCTCCTGAACATCATCAACATTGAGATGTACAGCAGTTTGCAAAAGCTGCTTGCAGTGACTGCATACGTGTTACGCTTCATCCACAACACAAGGCATCTATCACCTGTAAATACACCACATCTAACTTCAGCTGAATTGTCAAGAGCAAATTTGATGTTACTTCAAGCTTTCCAACATACACAGTTTCCCACAGAGATTTCTAACTTGACCTCAAAATCTTGTCGCCTCCCACTGGTGCGACAGCTCAGGCTGTTTTTGGACTACTATCAGCTGATTAGGTGTGGTGGAGGTATCCATAATGCCCCACTATCAGAACTGACAAGGTTTCCTTACTTGCTACCAGCCAAACACCACTACACAAATCTTGTGATACTACAAGCTCACATCTCACAACACCACAGTGGTGTCAATGCCACCCTGATGGTAATCAGGCAGCAGTACTGGATTCCGTCAGGAAAACAGCGTGTTCGCTCACTGCTACGGAAATGTGTCATCTGCAGGAAAGTTGCAGGCAGACCATACTCAACACCAGACCCACTGCCACTTGTGAAATGCTGAGTCAACACAGCCAATACCTTTGAAGTGACCGGAGTGGATTTTACTGGTGCACTTTATGCCCATAGCAGTGAAGATGAAAAGAAAGTATATGTCTGCCTTTTCACCTGCGCTGTGTCCAGAGCTGCGCATCTGGAAATAGTTGTTGACTTAACTGTTACATGTTTCTTACAGGCCTTTCGTCGTTTTGTTAGCCGCAGATCCCTACCAAGACTGATGCTATCTGATAATGCCTCCACTTATTTAGCTGTGGTGGAGGAGCTCCAGAGCCTATTATCACCTGTAGAACTAGTGGAGAATCTCTCTAGGAGAGGTGTCAAATGGCAGTTTATCCCAAAGCGTGCGCCTTGGTTTGGGGTTTTTTGGGAGAGACTCATAGGGCTTACTAAGTCAACTCTCAAGAAGATACTGGGCCACACTCATGCAAGTCTCCAGACTATAGTGGTAGAGGTAGAGGCTGTATTGAGCAATCGTCCTCTAACCTACGTTTCACCTGATGTCAAGGACATGGAGCCGATAACTCCTTCCCATCTCCTACATGGCAGATCCATTATCTCCCTGCCCTATCAGGATGTACAAGATGACGAAGTAAATGACCCAACATATGGTGATGATACAGACTTAAGGAAGCAAACTAAGACCCAAGCACTGCTGTTCAAGCATTTCTGGACCAGGTGGCAGAAGAAATATTTGAATTTGCTACAAGAATTCCACCGTTCAACAGGCAATAACACCCAGACAATAGGAGTTGGTGATGTTGTTCTCATTCATGATGACACACCCCGGATCCAGTGGAGACTAGGTGTCATTAAACATCTCAACATGGGTAATGATGGATTAGCTTGTTCTGCCAATGTTAGAACATCCACCGGACAAACTAATCGACACATAGCTAAACTTTACCCTCTTGAGGTCACAGCAGCAGAGTTACCTAGAGCAACACACCAGGACAACAATACTAATAAACATCCCACAGTGGAATTGACACCAAGGCCAGTGCGTCGTGCAGCAGTAAGTGGACGACAAAAGGTACAGCAATGGATTGGTGCACTTTGTGCCCCCCCCCCCCCCCCCCGGAGGATGTCTCAGACTGATTGACATTACTTATCTAGTTGTATACTTGTAACTATTATTAGCCTTTGTAAATATGCACATGTGTGATTCTAATATATTGGGTTGGTACAAGGCGCAAACACGTGTTGCAGTTCGTTATTTCGTTTCCTCTATTTGGGACCTTCAATGGTCATTCAGTGTTATCTAGCCACTATACCTCACAATAGCTAAACCGACCTCAGCAACTTCAAATATTACTCTTTAACTACAACAGAGTCAGATGTGTTCTGATAGAGCAGTTAAAACTACTCTAATTGAATTACATTCATAATGGAATACTATTAAAAATGCAAATGTACTGTAGCACATTTCTAAAAGTACTAATAACTGTTAGTGCTGACTATTCCATTACTCACTGTTCTACTGTCTAGAGAGTTGGGACATACAGCACAGTACAAATCAGTTTTGGCAAATATAGTACAGCACAAAACAAATACAGCACACCTGAACTTTAAAGGATGCACAGTATGAAAATAAAAGTACACTTTCACTTTGATCAATCCATCCCAGGTACAATAAAATAGCTATACACATCCCTAAAGTATCTTTAGTAGTTACCACTCTTGTCCTCTACTATACCACACTTGTACCTCTACACTGCATACACTACACTCTACTAACTTTGATTGGTTAGTTGATGTGTTGAAAATATCTTCCAATAGGAATAGATCACTCCACCAGTGTAACATGCCACTATACCCTAGTGGGGGAGACAGTGTAACACACCACTATACCCTAGTAGATGAGACAGTGTAACACACCACTATACCCTAGTGGGGGAGACAGTGTAACACACCACTATACCCTAGTGAGGGAGACAGAGTAACACACCACTATACCCTAGTGGGGGAGACAGTGTAACACATCACTATACCCTAGTGGGGGAGACAGTGTAACACATCACTATACCCTAGTGGGGGAGATAGTGCAACACACCACTATACCCTAGTGGGAGAGATAGTGTAACGCACCACTATACCCTAGTGGGGGAGACAGTGTAACACACCACTATACCCTAGTGGGGGAGACAGTGTAACACATCACTATACCCTAGTGGGGGAGATAGTGCAACACACCACTATACCCTAGTGGGAGAGATAGTGTAACGCACCACTATACCCTAGTGGGGGAGACAGTGTAACACACCACTATACCCTAGTGGGAGAGACAATGTAACACAACACTATACCCTAGTGAGGGAGACAGTGTAACACACCACTATGCCCTAGTAGGGGAGACAATGTAACACACCACTATACCCTAGTGGGGACTTACACAGAGACAAACAGACACAGTACCTGAACTACTCCACACAAACAATCTGATGGATAACTAGCGCCAGTAGCAACCTGTAGTGTGAATAAGTGTTACCAAGAGTTAATAATATAGAGAGGAGAGTGTCTAACGCCGTATAGTCCTGTAACAGATGATTGCGCAGAAGTTAAACGGCTTCTTTTCCGTGTAACGACAGACTGGCTAGTATATTTTTGCATTTAACCACAAAGGCTATCCCAGACACAAGGGCGTGCGTTCAACTCGATGTTCAAGTTCACCACGAAGAGCATCGCTCTGTTGCGTAAAGAAGTGTGGCTGTTAACCTCGAAGATAACTCTGGGGGAGAGCGTCTGAGAAACCAATAAACACTGAACCAAAGGCGGAGTATCGCTTCGAATTTTCACTGCGTCGCCATGTTACCCTACCTTTGAGCATTCTTCAATTGAAGGAGCACTGTTCCCTGTACATACAGCTCAGTCTTTAGTTCAGTCTTCGAATATTCTCGAGGATTCATCACGGTGCGGCTAAACTAATTGCGGTAAGGAAACGAACAAATACTAGAAGCCTGTACGTTACACGGAAAGGAAGCCGTTTAACTTCTGCGCAATCATCTATTACAGGCCTATACAGCGTTAGACACTCTCCTCTCTTATTATTAACTCTTGGTGTTACTAGTTAACAGTATGACAATGTAATATTGGTCAACAGTTCAGTACAATAATATACATTGGAACCTCAGATATCTGGATCCCACTTATCCAGATTCTCAGTTAACCGAACTACGGAAATGACTGCTCTATTAGAGTAGTGACTGTTCTATTAGGGTAGTTGAAATACTGATTTTTTAAAAAATGTTCTTTAACACAATATGACTTATGGACCACCCTTGGTCCCAAGGGGTTAGGATAACTGAGGTTCCACTGTACAACACTGGCTACTACTCAATTGCATTATTTGATGTGTCAAATGGTACAAGGAATACTATACGTTCAGTTTGTGGTAGCTTCAGACTGTTTCTGTATCACACACATAACTATTACACTCCACTGTAAGTCATGTGATGGTACAACACATTGCTACTCAGTGGACTTCTAGTATTGAATAATATTCTACACCACTCTTCCCTTCTGTATGTTCAAATACAAGTCGTGGTGCTTGTGGCCCATATTTACAGGTTGTGACACGGCTACTAAGCGGGGAGAGTAAGTAATTACAGCACATGTACTTGTTATTCAAAGTGTGAATGTTAAATGGTATTGTAGTAGGAATTTCATTAACTTTCAAAGATCATGTTACAACCACTTAGTGAACATATAGTTCAGATATGTATTCATGTTAGGATAACTGCAGCAAATGTGTTGTAATAATTTAATACTAAAAGACAAATATCTTTAATGTGACATTGTAATTGTATGTGCATTACACGTACACGTACACAACACACACACACACACATACACAACACACACATACACAACACACACATACACAACACACACATACACAACACACACACATACACAACACACACATACACAACACACACATACACAACACACACATACACAACACACACACATACACAACACACACATACACAACACACACATACACAACACACACATACACAACACACACATACACAACACACACACATACACAACACACACATACACAACACACACATACACAACACACACATACACAACACACACATACACAACACACACATACACAACACACACAGACACTAATACATTGGAATACATAGTACACACCTTCACACAGCTCACAGTCATCACTATGGTAACAGTCAGTATAAATATTGGCCAGTAGACAAGTAGTGATAAACCAGTTGGTAACGGCTCTGTAGTAATGGTGTCACCATGGTGATCATCAACAGTGGAGTACATCTCACATAACATGTACACATAGACCAGTGAACAGGACACTGACTGACATGGGAATGAAGATGTCTGACTGTACGATGCCTGGAATGGAAATTATGTATATCATAATGTCCTACTACAGTAACATAGTACACATTATGGGTTAAGCAAGGATGAAGGTGTCAATATCAAGCAGACACTGAAAACTACAATGGTGATGGGTAAGTGAACAATTTAAGACTGAGTCATTGATAGTAGCATGATAATGTTGTTGACAACTAGTAGAGACAATTGTGGTCATTCTCTTGTGGGTTGTGTGATGTGTCACATTCATGGAAAGTCTACTTTACTGTCATACATCACATCATGGAGAATAAACACTTTTCCCTTTGAACTTACATAGTATCATACACCAAATATCATTCTAATAGTCTACAAAGAAAGGAAAATATGAACAGCAAAACTTGTGGAGGGAGATAGGAATGGTTTAGTAGGGTTGGTCACATGTCGGTGATTAGTACTAAAACTCAAATCAAGACACACGGTAGTGTGTCGTGCGGCCCAAGAAGCCGGTGCATAACACCCATGAGTACATTGACAGGAAGAAAGAAAACACGATTTTCGCACCTCAATAGCTCTGTATTGCCTTAACGAAACAAGACGATTTTTGCTGTGGACACGCCTGCCAACTTCAGTATTCCACACACCAAATTTTAGCAAAATTGCTTCAAGCGTTCCCGAGATATGCGACTTCAAAAATTGGCTCAGTTTCTTCTTCATTTTTCTTCATCTTTCGGTAAACTTACAAAAACTGCCATAAAACGTGAACTCCATATCTGATTGCCTTGAAATTTGGCACACAGAAGGGGGGGAGGGGGATATCAAGGTGCATCTTATTACCAAGTTTGGCTGGAATACGATAAACAGGCAGAGTTATTAGCGGTTATTCACAACATATAACACCAATATGTTGTCATGCCTACAGGGTAAACCGCTTACAGGAAGAAGCTGAAAATTAGTGGGTGAATAGGTTAACTATTGAACCTCAAATCTTTTGTGGTTTGAAAGAAATTGAGCTAAAAACCAGGAAGATACAACAAAAAAACCAACAGTGTGTTACAATTATGCAACCGAGATTAGCTAATAAAAAATGACTACTTGCCACGTCTACCAGAAAAGCTACTTGGAGTAATATTTTGAAAATCGTTGTACAGATGGAGTAATCATCTTAGAAAGGCTCTTCAATGGTGTAGAAGAATCAGACTTAAAGCCACGGAGTTATAACACGAAATCCAACTTGGTGTAACAAGTGCAAGATCGAGATACTCTAATAGAGCAGTCACCCTGAAGAGAATTCAAGAGATCAGCTAGAAACAAGTAATCTGTATAGAGATCAGCTATAAACAAATCACCCTGTAGAGGAGTTCAGCTACAAACAATTTACCTTGTAGATAGAAGAAGTTACCTTGTAGAGAGTTCAGCTATGAAAAAATCATCCTGTAGAGAGATCAGCTAGAAGAAGTTACCTTGTAGAAAGATCAGCTAGAAGAAGTTACCTTGTAGAGAGTTCAGCTACAAACAATTGACCCTGTAGACAGATCAGCTAGTAGAAGTTACCTTGTAGAGAGTTCAGCTACAAACAAATCATCCTGTAGAGAGATCAGCTAGAAGAAGTCACCTTGTAGAGAGTTCAGTTACAAAGAAACCACCATGCAGAGAGTTCAGCTAGAAACAACAATTCACCCTGTAGAGAGATCAGCTAGAAACAAGTCATCCTGTAGAGAGATCAGCTAGAAGAAGTTACCTTGTAGAGAGTTCAGCTGCAAACAAATCACCATGTAGAGAGTTCAGCTACAAACAAACCACACTGTAGAGAGTTCAGCTACGAACAATTCACCCTGTAGATAGATCAGCTAGAAGAAGTTACCTTGTAGAGAGATCAGCTAGAAAAAGTTACCTTGTAGAGAGTTCAGCTACAAAAAGATCACCCTGTAGAGGGTTCAGCTAGAAGAAGTCACCTTGTAGAGTGTTCAGCTACAAAGAAACCAACATGTAGAGAGTTCAGCAGCAAACAAATCACCCTGTAGAGAATTCAGCTACAAACAAATCATCCTGTAGAGAGAACAGCTAGAAGAGGTTACCTTGTAGAGAGTTCAGCTGCAAACAAATCACCCTGTAGAGAGTTCAGCTACTGTGTAAACAAGTTACCCTATAGAGATAACGGCTAGAAAAAGGAGAGATCAGCTAGAAACAAGTATCGCTGTAGAGAGATCAGCTAGAAACAAATCACCTTGTAGAGAGTTCAGCTACAAACAAAATCACCCTGTAAAGAGTTCAGTTACAAACAAATCACCCTGTAGAGAGTTCAACTACAAACAGATAACCCTGCACTCAGCTAGAAACAAGTCACCCTGTATAGAGAATCCTGTAGAGAGTTCATCTACAAGCAAATCACCCTGTAGAGACTTCAGTTACATTTCAAGTCACCCAGTGGAGAGATCAGCTGCAAACAAGTTATCCGTAGGGAACAATTGACATGTAATAAATATATGTATTATATATATTTATTGTACTTTGGGTGAAAAGATCAAAGTGAAAAGTGTACTTTTATTTCCATATTGTACACTTGGCTGCACACTTCAAAGCTGGCAGGGTGCTGTATTTATTTCAACTGTGCTGTATTTGCCCAAGTGTGCTGTATTTTCCCTTTGATCCCAATACAGCACTGTTGAAACAGTAAACAAGTTGACCAATGCCAGCATAGATATATATGATGCCAGACACATTATCGCATTCTTTTCACCAAACCACTGCAATGTTATGAAGCCATTCAACAATTATGACGTATCATAAACACATAGAACAATGCCATGACCTAAACACAAGTGGGTGAATTACCCTGAAAGCCATTCTTAGCAAAAAGGAACAGAGCACATGGCGTTATCAACACTACAAAATGACTCCTGTCCACGTTGTAAAGCCAGGTGGAACACGATAAGTTAATTCGCTCCAGTTGCCTTCATGGTATCGTTCCCAGCGCCACACCATGGCTTCTATAAATGCACTCACCTGCCAAACAAAATAGCAAGCCTCTCTATAACAAAGTCACAGACTTACTCATGGGCTTTAAACCAGGCCTCAACCGAGACAGAAGCAGTTGACCACTTACTGTCGCTCTCGGCAGTCCAAATCAATTAAAGCTACGTAGCTAGCTAGCTTCATCACGCTGGTGCTCTGACGCTGGAGGCAGTATGAACGAGTATGAATAATGTTAATCACTGCAGTGAATACACACGATCTCGAGCTTACGCGGATAGGCACTCACCTCCTGCTACTTGGCGTCACCCCCACTCTTCGCAGCCACTACTTTAGTACAATAAACCAGTTAAAGCACTGCCATTGCTCGTGCAATATGGAAAAAATAGCACTCAGGCATGGTCTCGAACCTAATACAGCACTCGGCTTCGCCTCGTGCTGTATTAGTCTCTCGCCCACGCCCTCGTGCTATTTTTTTTCATATTGCACTCGCGGCAGTGCTTTAACTAGTATATAAATTGTACATTTACTGATAAAATCAGAAATAGTTAAAGTGCTTAAAATCTGCTTCATCTTTTTCTTCTTCCTGTGGTAAAGAATAAAAGATAGGTTTAAAAAGCCCCAAAGCTGACTATAGGCTGGCTTTGGGGTATACAAATACAAAAAGAAGTGAAATCTAATCCAAAACAGCCAAGCTGTTCAAGCATTAATCGGATGGCTGCAGGTTTGAGGCTGCCCAGGTCCAGTCATGGATTTTTTCTTCTTTCTCCTACTTTCAAACATACTTAGTGAAGTTAATATAAACATCTTAGGCCTTTATAAGGCCTTCTGGTATACAGGCTCTGCCTTTACCAAGTACTTTAATCATAATAGTAAAAAAAGAGTGCGGCCCTCAAAAAGGCTATGGTGAAAGGTGGTGGCCAAGAAATGGCTGTGATGGTAGGTTAATGGTAACCATTTTAGTAACGAATGTATATTCTATTAAAGTATTTCACCTAATGGGAAACTTTCAACTATCAAGATGTTTAGTGTATACTCTGCTGTGAACAATAAGTGTGTATATTGTAATCCCTGTGTAGCTAACTCAGTTGTGAACTAGTTGATGTTGTAATCCCTGTGTAGCTAACTCAGTTGTGAACTAGCTGATGTTGTAATCCCTGTGTAGCTAATTCAGTTGTGAACTAGTTGATGTTGTAATCCCTGTGTAGCTAATTCAGTTGTGAACTAGTTGATGTTGTAATCCCTGTGTAGCTAATTCAGTTGTGAACTAGTTGATGTTGTAATCCCTGTGTAGCTAATTCAGTTGTGAACTAGTTGATGTTGTAATCCCTGTGTAGCTAATTCAGTTGTGAACTAGTTGATGTTGTGCTACCTGTGTAGCTAATTCAGTTGTGAACTAGTTGATGTTGTGCTACCTGTGTAGCTAATTCAGTTGTGAACCAGTTGATGTTGTGCTACCTGTGTAGCTAATTCAGTTGTGAACTAGTTGATGTTGTGCTACCTGTGTAGCTAATTCAGTTGTGAACTAGTTGATGTTGTGCTACCTGTGTAGCTAATTCAGTTGTGAACCAGTTGATGTTGTGCTACCTGTGTAGCTAATTCAGTTGTGAACTAGTTGATGTTGTGCTACTTGTAATATCCAGTCACCCAGTTAATACTACCGTATAGCTGGTAATTTTCGAAATGTTTTTATTTTCGGATATTTCGAAGAGGCCCTTCTCTTCGAAAATAAATTCCCACGTCCGGTTGTTTTTCGAAAATAAATTCCCACAAGTGAAAGCAACCGTCCAACTTTTGGCGATTTGTTCGCGTATTCCTCGAGTTTTAGCTCAGTATTGCTGATGATAATGGGTAACTGTACCAATAACCAAAAAACAGGTGATCCAGAATGGGAATTGATGCCGTCTGCTCTAGAATCTATGGTGATATGAGCTAGCTATGATGGAGCGTGATCGTGCCAGTGAGTTCACTCCACCCGAGACTCCCTCAGTCTTCTCTCCAGTGCACAGGAATGGGGATTATTCCATCAGTAACAGTTTTTGGCAAACATTCACGCATTTTCATAATTTGTGACACGAATTTCCATTTATTTGAAATCCATCCGGACTTCGAAATATGCACTCTTCGAAATTAAAATCTTTCGAAATTCAGATTTTGCTTCTTGTACGAAAATTTCTGTTTCGAAAATAACCCGCTATACGGTATCTAATCCAAAAAAATCCAAGCTGTAGAAAAAAATTGTGACCCCAAAAAGGCCAGGATGAAAAAAGATGTGAAATCCAAGGTGGTGGCCAAGAAATGGCTGTGATGGTAGGTTAATGGTAAAAATTTTAATAACAACAATTCAGGTGAATTTGGTACCGTTTGGTTTTGGCACAAACAACATTGTGACAATTCTAAAATATGTGTGGTGGGCCATTTAGAGTAAATAAATGCCTTTTAAAACATACGTTACCAAAATAGCCACAACACACTCACCATTTTAGCTCTACTGACCATAAAAGGTCGATACCTCCATATTAGTCTCTTAGTCAGTAGTGAGGTAACACACATACTACTAACATAACAGAGACACACTAGACCAATGTGGTCCTTTCCTAACGTCAACAATATTATCGGGTATAATGTCATCATCTCCAGTGAGGTTATACCTGTAACATGACATCATGTGATCACATGATCATGGTGGGATTATATTAATACGTTAGATCCTTGGGTTAACGTACAAATTTTTTTAGGGACATCATTTTCACAAATTTTGTGGCAGTCCACGAAATTTTCGTCCTAAAAAATTAACAATTATCAGGTCAGCTCTATGTTTTCTAATAGGTAACCTCAGTGAAAAATGAGCAGTGATGGAAAATAAAACCACAAAATACTGAAATTTGTCAATCCACGAAAATCATGTACCTAAAAAATTTGTGTATCTATGGTATATTAGTTGAATAAAGTTTGATGAGTCAATTCAAGTATATTATATTACTGTGTAGAAACTCTATATAGAGTACGACACACAAATATACAGTATTCACTAAATTTGTAATCTAAAATAAATAATTAACCATTCAAAGGTGGCTGGTTGACACTGTTTTCTGGGAGATTGATCCATGATCTACCATATTTCACCATATTTCACCATATTTCACCATAGTTCACCATATTTCCTTGGTTAAATGCTGTACTTTCAATAGTAGCTACACTTGAGTAGTGCCACAATTGATTTCAAATTTCAAAAATGAAGCCTTAAAGATGGTTTTCGAGTGTTAAGTTTGAAATAATTTTTGTTTGCTAAGGTAATAAATGCTACAACATTTAACCAAGTATAATACAATAATTGTTGACAGCAAGAAACTGACAGTAGAGTAATTTAATGGTGTTCTACAATCCTGGGAGAGACCCCTAGTAGATGTTGACAATAAGGATGGAACAACACTAATATTGGTAGCCACTATGGGTTTATGTACTATTAGGATGATTGACACAAATTCAAACAAGATGGCTGAATAACACATGTGGATGGGATTTAATGTAGTGCTGTACACCAACAAAATTTTTGTCACTGGTTAATTGCCTACCAATATTTTTTTTTGGGCAATAACCAGTTAATTGGTTTGTGTGTATATTGGCAAGTGTTGGGGGTAACACATTACTTATGTAACGCGTTACATAATAATTATTACCTTTGTGGTAACTAAGTAATACAGTGGATCCTCAGTTATCTGAACAGCTTTGTTCTTATAGTTTGCCAAAAGTGTTCAGATAAGTGAAATTGTTCGGATAACTGAAGCCCATTGATTGATATACAGAGCTTCGTTGAACTACTCTAATAGAGCAGTCATTTACTCTAATAAAATGCACACTAATGACAAAATACTCTAATAGAACAGTCCCATTTGGCGTTCGGATAATCGAGGTGTTCGGATAACTGAGGTTCGGATAAGCGAGGATGCACTGTATAACGAAATACGCTATAAAAAAACAGGTAATATAACTCAAGTTACTTTACTTACAAATGTAACACGTTACCTAATCTAATACCTAATCTAATATTACCTAATATTATTACTACAAGTAACAAAGTTACTAATCTCATTATTGATCTACTGAGTAACGCCTAGCCACAACGAAGTAACGAAGCCTACTGAATGAAGCTTATTCACCAGCGTCTTACTACTTATAACCAAGGTTTGTACACTGTCCAACAACACAATCATGTCACGTGATGAGGTGGTAGCAAATAATCAATTAAAGCAGCAAATTTGAAGCAGCAAATAATCACATCTTAATAGTGTCTCACTGCTCAATTTTGTCATTTAATTTGGCCTTTGCAGATGGTTGTGAAGTCTTAGAAGAAGTTTAAAAGGCTATGAATTTCATAACACCAGAATCATGATAATTATTCTTAGAGGTGCTTAGTACACATGAAGGTGCTGGGTGACAGTTTGACAGCTGCTTTGACTTTGGTTTCAGGAAATAAATGATGAATACAGAAAGAATAGTTACATAAACTGATTGTAGCTTGATAAGGTTTAGAGCTGTACCGATATGGGTTTTTGGCATGTACCAATATCCGATATTGATGCAACCAAAAGAAGCCAATAACCGATAGTCGATCCGATATTTGCATTTATATTTTAAGCAAACAAAAGTGTACATTTACCTACCCTACAACAACAACATGTGCATGTATTCATTGCTATACTCTGCCTGTGGTGGTATACAGCTTGGGTTTCTATTGTGCAATCCAGACAATCAGGTACCCACAAACATTTTATGAAGTCTTAAACAGATATTTCTGCATTACTCCGCATTCTAATGGCTTGTAAGAAAGCTGGTACAGCGAGTGTCCTTGGTTATCCTGTGATCCTTCTTTTATTACAAAGGTACTCTATAACTGCTTCATTTGTAAAGACAGCTGTGATAAGCTTTCCAGCAACAAACACTAGAATCGTGTGTATTTATATGGCTTCTCGTAGCGTAGCGCTTGTTGCAGAGTGGACAATAAGCCAGAGCCACATGGATAACGTAGAAAACCAATGCATAATCCGTTTATGTACAAACTATTTTTACTGTATAAATATCGGTAGCGATATCGGTCCTCCTGCTGTTCTGTACCGATACCAATATTGGTAAAAAATACTATATCAGTGGCTGATATTGTAGCCGATCCGATTATCGGTACACCTCTAATAAGGTTTACTATTTTAATCAAAAGAATATAGCAATGGTTCATTTGGAGAGGGGGGGGGGGGGGGGGGGGCAGTTGCTCCAAAACAATGATGATTACAAAATGTACAGTAACAATATCGTCACATATTGACTCACCGGAGATCAGACGACTCATTATTAACCCAACAAAGTTGAGAAATAATTGTTGAGCTAGTTTAATAATTGGATCCTCCCATCTCTGTAGCTGCTCTTCTAACCAATCAGGGATCACATAGTAACCTAGCAACAACATTTAAATAATCTCACATGATATACAGTACACATACAGTAGTAGCCTGGGGTCATCAAATACACAATGAACACAACACACACCATATATAGGGTTCTTTATCACACTGTCACCATGTACGGGGGCTAGCCAGTTGTTACCTAAACTGGCAGATTAGATATGAGGACTCTGTAACCACTTGCATAGCCACAAGATCACATGATCTACTGTACTGGTAATATTTCATGTCCCCAGCTGCTGTTGTGTAGTTAGTACATCAGAGTGGTTGGTACTGTCATGGTCACTCCTTGAGTTGTGAGAAGGCATTATCTCCTAGTTGTCTAGTCAAGTTGTGTTGTGTGGTCAAGAAAACCAGTGTGTGACACAGTGTGTATATTGACAGTTGACAGGAAGAAATAAAACATGATTTCACTTCTACATAGCTCCATGGTCTTTTCTCTGAAGCACAACTATTTTGCAATATAGCTGTCCGACAGGTAAGGTAGGCTACACAGCAAAAATTAGCTCTACTTACTAGAGATGTGGGCAGTCAAAGTTTTGATTCCTTCCTCATTGTTGTTGTTGTTTTAATATTTCTTATAAAGGAGTCCACAGGAGTATAAATTCTTTTCGCACGCTGCAAAATTATTATAGAGCACAAATGAATTAGTTGAAATTCGGTACAGATAAAAAAACACATAAAAGTGAATTCACAACAAATCTGATAATATCCACACGGTGTTATGAACGTTTATTCATATAATGAAAAGATTAAACTACTTTTGTCATGGCTACAGAGTAAATCACTTATGATTGTATAACAATGACCTCTCACATGAGATGGATCACATGAGATGGATATCATGGCTGGTGGACAACTCAAGAGCCATGTGTTCCACTGGCTGCCAAGTTTGTTGTCATGAGATGGTTGTTCAATTCTGCCGTTGTCTGGTTTTGCACTCTATGCCTTATATGGTATTAATGTGTACAGTTTTTATTTTCATCTGTCACTTATTGTGTAGGACTTTGAACCTAACAGCCATCCTCCTTCCCACTTAGGATCTAGCTTGCCTCCCATGAGGATCGATAGCCACTCTATATCACCAACTGGATTGAGTGACATGATCAAAATGGTACTATTGTTGACTGTAGCTCTGTACTTGTGCCAAAGCTATTATTGGTAAGATACTACACCATGTGCTGCTCCAGGTGATTTGTGTACACAGTGACCAAACAAAAGAAGATACACCTGTGGATGAGTGAACTGCAGTACTGCAGGCATACAATACCACTGGGAAATATCCTGTTCTCAGTCATTGTGTTGGAGGATGTATGCCAAAAGGCAGAGACCAATTACCACTAGTCCATCACCAGTGTTTAGGGTAACGCGTTACGTAATAATTATTACTTTTGTGGTAACAAAGTAATATAATGAAATACGCTATAAAAGCTGGTAATATAACTCAAGTTACTTTACTTATAAATGTAACATGTTACCTAAGTAATGAAGTTACTGTAACAAGCGTAATATTAGCTAATATTATATAATAGTTATACGGACACAATGTGGAGTCTATGAAATTTATAAACCCGAAGGCCCGGGCTGTAGCGCACGAGCGAAGCGAGGGCACTACTAAGGGCCTGAGGGTTTATAAATTTCATAGACTCAACATTGTGCCCGTATAACTGCTTTAGAGTCTAAGACTCTATTTCACATTACACTCAGATTACTTACCTCATCCATGGCTGTTTCTGCTGTAGGTTCGGCTGGTTTTCTTGCAATAATACTAGCACCATGGCAACTATGCGTCCTCACGTCACAAAATAATAGCACCGTTAAATCAATGCACATGAACAATGCATAGCGATTGGATATATAAACCCCGATTTTGAGCATATGTTATATTGTGCCTGAAGACGTGGAGTATATTAGAAAACAAGGTGGAGTATATGAGATTTATTACCCACCCGAAACAGCCTATATAGAGTCTAATACTACAAGTAACAAAGTTACTAATCTCATTAGCAATCCACAGAGTAACGCCTAGCCACAATGAAGTAACGAAGCCTACTGAATGAAGCTTATTCACCAGCTTCTTACTTATAACCAAGATTTACACATTGTCCAACAACGCAATCATGTCACGTGATAAAGTAGTAGTTTCACACGTGACAGCTTAAGGCTGTGGATGGAAAGTAATATAATATGTAATATTATTATAGTTACTTTATTTTATGGGTAAAATGTAACTGTAACTAAATAGTTCAGTTGCAAGTAATATGTAATGAGTTACTCTTAAAAGTAATTGCCCCAACACTGTCCATCACCAGAGACTGAGTGGTATGCAGTTTAACGATTCATGCCAAAGGCTTCTAGGATTTGTAACAAGAATTTCTACCCTGATCAGAGTGCAAAATTTTAGGGATCCCATAAAGATGGAATATTTTGTTAACTCTTCTGTTATATGGCTTGTAATCTAATTAGGGATCAGAATACCATATAGCAAAAAACTTTGGCAGTAAAAGTGTGCTGAAACCCCTCTGTTGAAAAAATTGGTGGAAAAAACTTTGGCAATGAAATAATATTCGCCAAAGTTTTTACCGCCAAAGTTTTTACTGTATGGTACATAAGGATAAATGACAAGGTGTCAACTCATCAATTAAGTAGTGTAGTAAGTGTATAGGTAACTAGCGTTGTTGTTGTAGCAGTACTTTTGTAGCTACCGATCTAATGACGTGCTAGCAAAGGCGTGCTTCTCTATCTCCTGCGATGCTGAGAGCGACCGTATTTACTTTTTCAGTGAACTCCAGTAGCAGAGGTTATCACGTATATCAAAGTATTTGGCCAAATCCATCACGAGACGATACAAATCCATCGTGAGATGATGAACTAACTGACATGTGAATGAGAAGCCGGTTGGAAATGCTATCCCAAGGAGTGCTTACAACTGTGGGACACATTCCTAGATGATGACAAGATCTCCTAAGTCAGCTCGATCTTTATCGCGTGGTGGTACGAGCTGACCTTTATCTCAAGTTCTAGTTACTCAACGTGCTCATGTGATCATCTAAAATAATTGGCAAAAAAAAACTTTGGCGAATTGAACGCTATTTGCCAAATTCGCCAAAGTTTTTTACCGCCAAAGTTTTTACTGTATGGTAGCATCAGCCTACTTTGTCATTATAATCCAGTTGTTGTGTTTTGATATCAAGATTTCTAGAATACCCCAGGTAGGGTGATTTCACTGATCTGTAGGGGATTTGTCAGCCAAAGTCGTCCCTTGTGTAGGATATTTGTAACCTACTGACCTGACAGATATGACCTAAAACAGAGGTGTGCGTCAAGAGCTATGGATTTGATTTTGAGTACAATGTTACTTGCATTTATAGCAAACAAAAATTTAAACATATTATGTGGCTAGGTCTGGGAAAACCGGCTCTTATCGCCGCCCATGATAGCAGGTTTGATTTTTCACCAATAATACAAAGCTATATTAATTTCACAACCTAGACTTTAGTGGTCTGCTTTTCCTGGCTGCTTTTTCCAAGCCATGGCAGCATGCGACTGTACATCTCTGTGGCGTCGAATAAAGACCTGTGCATGCTGTAAATGTCCTTTTAGTCTCAAGACCTAAATAACTTGGCCAACGCCTTCCTCTGTAAGATTTTTAGTGCAGCCTCTAGCACTCCTCCGGGCCCCTGCCTCCCATCCCTTTTTGAGCTCACCTGATACAGTCAACATCAAGTTAAAAACTATCTAAAATGATGGGAAACTTAGCTGTCCACTACTTGAGTGGATGCTCTGGAAAGTAAGGAATTGGTGCAGAACATGGTACACATAGCTTGGACCATTGGCAAGCTACAACATACTGAATGCTTAAAACTGGCATATCTTAATAGTAACATTTAAATAGGTGATAAGGCCAGTTTTCCCATGCAGACTAGGTCATACAATTACGCAATGAATGATCCATAAGTGGGTGTGGCTCACATGTCTAATAATGTGTAACATTTTAACTGACTTGTACACACACACTGCTGATGTAGTTAATTTCCTGTATCCTCAAGGGCGTAGGCAGGGGGGGTTCAGATGGTTCGGACAAACCCCCCTTTCAGAAGCAGATTTTTAAAAAATTAAAAATCACACCAAATCTTACAGCCCTGGAGCTCTCCGGTAGCTACTTTCCAACTGGCGCTCCTCTGTACTACTCTTGAGGGTCACATCACATTAATGCTGAACCCTGCAAATCATATCTATTGCATCACGTGATCACTTGCGCACGTGACGAATGTCGCAAGTGAAACGGCGAAGGACAGTTCAGTGATTGGTTGAGACATATTACAAGCTTAAGGCAGCAGCTACTAAACTTGAGTGGTCATGTTATACATGTGTCAGGTTAGCACGAACTGTGAATTGTTGATGTATATTTACCTGATGAATTGTTTGTTTATTTATTACATGTTGTGGTCACGTGATGTCTCGAACATATTGGAGTACAAGCCAAGTCTGAAGTTGTTGACTATCAACAGGAGGACCGGCCGAGAATAATGTATATAGCTGGAAAGAAGTATTGCCAAATAAGGGACTCAAGTGTGAAGGGCTTCCGTGTGCTAGGAAATTGAAGTTGGCTGTCAGTATGCTGTCTGGAAGTGAAGATTAGTCAGTATTACAATAGGTTTATAGTTTCTATAAGCTGCATAAACAGCAGTGTGTAGGTTTTAGCTAGTTAGATGCACAAACATCTTTTAATGTTACTGCCTAAGGGCACATTTTGTGTATGCAAAATTTTCATTCAAACGTGGTCTAGGGGAAGCACCCAGGCCTTCCCCTTAAGACATTCCAGTTACTTTAAATCCAAACCCCCTTCAAAATATTCCTGGCTACGCCCCTGTATCCTGTATTTACTGTGTTGTACATTATTCAGTCGGCATATTAAAGTTATTAGTTGTTTAAGTGTTAGTTATTGACAATGTTATACTAAGTACTACATACAGCACACCCTGCAGCAACCCACAATCCCCACATGGCTCCATGTACATTTGCCTACAGGCAACAAATTTAATATTCCCAAAGGTGGGCGTGGTCACACGTAAATACATCCCAATCAATACAATCGAGCTTGTTAGTATGATCACTAATCTGAATCTAAAGCGAATAAGGCCGGACAAAATGAGACCCAAATGACCGGATTGACCCCAACCCACGCACAACGCCGGTGGGGAGTGACATTGATGCACAACGAGTTATACTCACATTTAATATTTGGTAGATACTTTGACGGGTCCTTAACTGCAGCTGGGTTCACCTTAAACCGTGGAAACAACAGTCCTGACAACATCGTATCCCGCGTAAAGCAATAAATTCTAGAGGCGCGAAACAGTTTCAACTATTAATCATAAATGAAGGTACTAGTGTGGTGTATGAGAGATAAGAGAGAGAAAACCATCAATTATGAAATGATGAAAGTACATAAATTACAGAAAGTATGATAGTCCTCGGTCACATGCGACCACGTGTATGGTCCTAAGGAAGAACCTGCGTGGGCATGGGCCGCATGGCAAGGGTGTGATTATAAAAATAAAATAAATAGAAGCTATATAAAATTATAGTCACATCCAGCCACTCTTTATTATCCCTAGCCAAAAATATCCTCTCAGAGGCTAGAATACTTTGGCCAGTGGGCAGCATCATCTAAACATTTCCTTACAGTACTGAGACGAGTTTGGGGATATTTATGGTAGGGTTGGAAAATTTTGATGAAATTAAGGTAGCCTCCAATGGAGGCTGGTTGGTAATGGCCAAGTCCAAGTATTGAAATTTTGATGGTTTCATCTGTCAAATTCTGCCAATAATTGTAAATATTCGACTTTCAATCACTTTCTATTCCGTGCTGATTCTAAATGATGGACAGAGTCTAGTGGACAGGTCAATTCCAACATAGCAACAGAACAGACTTGCAAATTGTACACAACAATTACTACAATCAACACATAATATTAACTCGTTGTATTTGCTTTGTGTGTGTGCATGTTTTGTACTCTTCTACACTGAAAATCAGTAGCTAGCTAGCTGTGTATTTGGTTACTGTCCATGTTTAAAAATTATGATGACAACGTAATCCAGACTGCCTTTAATATGCGTATTTTAGTTTCATAATTAGATACTTTTTTCTCCTTGCCATTCCCACATCTGACCCACAAGTCGGGGGTTAGATATGTGGACGCATGTTGCCTGATTATTGATACCATCATTGAAACAATGAGAGAATGTACATATACATACAATAAAAACGTGAATGTGTCTGTAACACTGGACTATTATTAATAATAGTTACATGTCCTCAGCACATGCGACCACAAAGAAGTGCTAAGTAAACACCGGTGTGGGGCATAGCAAGGTGTGGGGCATAGCAAGGTGTGGGGCATAGCAAGGTGTGAAGCAGACACCTCAACTCTCACGCGGTACCCGTGAGACACACATATCAGATTGGTGTCTCACGTATGGTTTTCCATCTCACACATTGCAATTCCTGGAATATTAAGCTCTCATGTAAGTTAGCTAAAACCTCCTGGCAAAGCACTAAACAGTGCTCTAAAAATGGAGAGGTATAAATCGCCAAAGAAAGTTGCAAATCTTGCAAATTTTCAGTGCAGGGATTTTTCTACTAAGATGATACGTCACACATAAATAAGCAAATCTCACTCATTATAACCTCCTCACTCCAAGTGTATTCTAGGTTGAGGTCTCTGGTGTAAAGCTAGGATGTACTTAATTTGTCATAATTGTGATTCGTGATGGTATTGATACAAGACACCATATGCATGGACTATTTGAATGTACATCATTCACATGTCAGTACCCTGTTTCAACTGAACTAGCTGGCTAGGAAAACTAGCTTAGCTAACTCTCCATGGTGAAAATGATTTATCTCATGATGAGTAGTTGGTTTGTTGGAAGACAGATAAATCACTTTAATTTATTATTATCCGGTTACTAACCGGATAGTGAATTATTATCTGGATATGCAGATAACACAAATATCCGGATAACATGAATATCCGGATAACATGAATATCCAGATAACACAAATATTCAGATAACACAAATATTCGGATAACACCGACATCTGTTTCAGCCCTATAGCTATTAGGCACTAGATTTATAAAGTGCACAATCACAAATCCACAATTAGCTCATAAGTTAAAGGTGTAGAGGCATTCAGATAAAAACGTTGTAGAGCAGCTAAGTGAACTTGAAATTTTGATGTAATCATTTGTACTATCCAACCCATAAACTTAAACTCTGTTTTTATTGTGCTTTTTTTTTTTAGTTTTTGTGTTGTTCTGCTTACTTAATTGTCCTTGTAACTGTACATGTGTTATACATGTGTTTTTGTTACTCCAATTAGGAAGAACAGCTTTGCCGATTGTCAAGAATTTAAATAGCCTTATTTTACATGACCGATCTTAGATATTTCCCATGCTGGTAAATACTGTGGTAACAAGTTGATGACGTTCCACCTCTAAAATTAATGTTACTGCAGTTAATACTATCCCTGAACTCTTTATAGTAACACACAGCTAACTTTATTTTGTACATGCAAGTTAATAAAAATATATATGTAGTTATTTTATAATTCATCAGTTACAATGCTATGGAAGAATAACTTGAACAAACCACTAGTACTTTAAATCACTGATCATGTAAAGTATCATTCTTCTCAACAATTTTGTTGCTAGTGTGTCTACTGTGTTTTCATACATTAATTCTCTAGACAAAGCCCCATGCATATGGCTGCTCTTAATTTTCATTCGCACATAAAAGGAACATTCCCGCTTTCAATTTGCAAAGGATACCATTCCTAGCTGGTAGCTTGCAAGGCCTGTTATGTTGTTGTTCTTTTTCACCTGTTATCACACACAGGCAAGCCCGGCCCCCATTGAACAGGTTCACAATATTTCAGTGACCCTTCAAGTAAAAGTTAACCAAAAACAGAAAACTAACCTTCAACACCAGTAAAAGCAATGGAGTAATGGGTGGTTGGGGTGCTGTGATAATACTACCCATAGCAAGCAGAGTAAAACAATTTGGATCACATGATTAAAAGTGATGGAGTAATGGGTGGTTGGGGTGCTGTGATAATACTACCCATAGCAGGCAGAGTAAAACAATTTGGATCACATGATTAAAAGTGATGGAGTAATGGGTGGTTGGGGTGCTGTGATAATACTACCCATAGCAGGCAGAGTAAAACAATTTGGATCACATGATTAAAAGAACACATGAGCTGTATTTTTAGTATACCTGCTGCAGTGGTGGGTATAGAATCTACTAATGATACAAGCAGATAATTTTCCTGCCCTGCATTCCGTGGATGTTCATGGGTCAATAATAATGCTAGTCAACATTAGCATCCATTACCCCCCATACTAGTGAATCCTATAGGCTTGGCACTACAGTGAGGAGCTAGCTAAAGACTGTATATTCCTGTAACAGTCAATTGCACAAACTAGACATACATAGTATATAACAGACAGTCATGTAACACATTTGGTCCTATTGTGCAATGTACAAAACAAGAACAACTACAAAATCAACCAGTCTACCAATGGGGAGTTACAGTTCACAATGGAGAAAACCAGGTAATGGACAGTCTATGTATAGTTTGTATGCTCCATCTATAATCCAGAGACTGTGAATCCACCAGACTTGACATCACTAGTACTGCAATTATTGCAGCTTAATAATTCTGAAACTGTGACCAGAACAATTACAGGTACACTGGCTTTCTCCAGAGCTGTGCCTCTAATAAACCAAGACTTTGATTGTGGGATTAGTGGCACAGTGACCCTCTCTTCCAATGGAATATGTGGAACGACCTTCCTGGCTCAAGCAGATTTCACAAGTTTAAAACTGCAGATGGATTGGATGAGCCTTTGTGAAAATAGCATAGAGGAAAGGTGAAATCAAAGACTTAATAATTATGGGGTATTGTAGTTCCTACTCATGATCACCCAGGCCAGGTAATTCGACTTAGAGGGCTCTACATAATATACCAGCATGACTGAGCCCTCCAGGCACCTCTTCTGTATAAAGGTAATCCCAACTGACATGTTTACCATCAATGACCTTCAGTGAGTGAAACTGGTGATCAAAGGAGATCTGACAAGCAATCTATTGAGATACCATCAGTATAATGTTTCAAATTTTCTGAGGTAGAGAGGTCTCCATTGTTCTTACCTTTGCAGTCACAATGGTGCATGCCCACTACGATAATAGACCACTTATTAATCAAAGATTGGTGATGTCCAAAGGACATGATTATTTTATAAACCACAATTTAGTTTCCAAACAAAGTTGCATGAGTATAAAAAATTTGAGTAACACTCAAACTTGGTCACAATGGTTAGAACTACATGTAGTATATCGTACATGTCATTTGCAGTTCTGTTAGCCAAAGCGGAATGGACGAATATCCTAATCTGTCAATATCCAACTGAGTGCACATGCCCATATAAGTCATGTCAATTATTGTATCTCTAGGCCAATGGCATCTATCAAGAACTCCAGTAATGATGAAATCATGTTATTGATGTAACAGTCAATTATCCAATTGCCCATTCACACTGATGGACATGTTTGTATTCTGCTTATTAAGCTTAAGTTTTCTCAGTCTATAGGGACAATTCCTGAGGTGATTCTGACCCCAGTGGCGTAGCTACCATTGAGGCAACCAAGGCAGCTGCCTCAGTAAAAAATGCTCAACAACAGCCTGAGCAGGCCTGAGTTTTGGCACCCCAGATTTTCTACTCACACGTTACTAGACAGCATTACTGTACGAAACAAAATAGAATCTATGACTGTAGTACTAAGTAGGGCTGGAGCCTATGGTGACATGGTGCCTTGCATGGTGCTGGACTACTTTTCAGCTACGTACTTGAATTTGTTAAAGATCGAGATACTCTAATAGAGCAGTCATCGTTATTATAATCTAATAGAGTATTCAATACAGATTATAGCCACTGTTCTCATTACACTGCTTGATCATTTACATTTATGTTAATTGTCTTTACATTACTTTTCAAAAGTTCCAGTGAGTCAACTATATGGCATTGCATTGAGCTAATTGATCCTGCATATCATGCATTAGCAGTTACAAACAAAAAAGTAGCCTCCACATGCCATTTCAAAGCATATATTTTCAAAATTTCCTTGAGAGAGCATGCATGCTCCCAGACTCCCTAGCTTGACATGCTTAGCATATGCAGTTGAGCATCACATGAAAGAGATAATAATCTCTGACTTAAGGCCCCTATTAGTCTCGCGTGCCAGACGGTTTGTGTGGGGGCGGCAAATAAACCGTCTGGTCACTGTTGCACACTTTCCGTGAACTCACTGGAATGCATCACGGCATTGTTTTGCGCCAAGGATGATGCAATAATCGTTCCAATCACCTCTTTGAGCAGACTAAGACAATAATTGTACTGGTAATGTCCTGGTGACGTATTCGAAACATTGCTGAACGTCTTCCTCGACAATTCTGTCGTTTCACAAATCCGTAGCAAACCACGATCGTTCTTATACGAACGCTTTTAAGAGCCCTGTACTAGGGAAACAAAGATCCTAAGCCCATGGCGTTGTTAAACTTTCGAAAAAGTGATCTGTAGCCGAGATTCAGTTCTTTATTACAATAAGAATTTGAATTATTAGTGATTGTTTCGTCACAGAGTGCGCGAAGCGATCTGATTGGCTCTGCCAACATTCCGGCAGTGGTCCCAGAATGTGTGCAACAGTGACCAGACGGTTTATTCGCCGCCCCCACACAAACCGTCTGGCACGCGAGACTAGGCCCCTATTTGGTGATTATTAGTTTCTCATCCACCGCCCGCATCCTTCTTAAGCTACCGCATGGTAAGCCATTATTTACTCTGTGCATGTTCAGAAGAACACGTGATACCAAATTGTTATAATTTTTTGTTGATGAATGCTACAATGCGCTATATATCGCCAGGAGAACTATTGTTTCCTTAGCAAATTGCTGCAGTGCCAGCTGCAATCGTGTTCTATCGACTTCATCAAAGCAGGCTTTCAGTTGACTGTCGAAAACAGTTGGCGATCACGAAAAGTAGACTCAGCTGGTGAAGGAAATGCTTGTAATATGAAAGAAAGACAATTTGGACAAGGTCTGTACATCAGTGTGTTAATATTATAAAATAATGGTATAATGGTAATACCCTCCCGCCCGCATCATAACAACTAGAAAGCCTGGATGAGAAACTAATAATCACCAAATAGGGGCCTAAACAAACATCACATCAGATTAATCAAAAGCAGTGTGCATGACTATGACCTCTGTTGCAGTCCATGGATGGCCTGACCGCTCAAAATATCTCCGGAGTAAGTTGTGTTGCATGCAATTAAACTATGTAGTCTAATAATTGGAGCATGGTATACTGTAGCATTAACTATGCTGGAGCATTACTTATGACATGTAGAAAAACGTTCAGAGTCTTCTGAAACAGTTTCTTCCATCCAACCAGATAGGCAACCTGCAAATGCTGTACCACTCATACTTGAAAGTATTTGTGAATCAGTCAGTTGAGTCAGAAGCAGACCCTCTCAATTTAGTCAATGTATAAACTTTGCCTCGGTAAAAAAATTTTCTTGGCTACGCCACTGGACCCACTTCATAAATACCATCTGATGGGACAGTTCACATCACCACTATAAGAAGCAGTTTGGCATAGCAACTGTCTGACAATTATTAAACTCCAACCCCTTAACTGGCAGTGTTGATAATGAGAAGATGATCAACAGTGTAGTACCTTCCTCCCACTCATGAGACTGGCAGGATACTGTCACAACATTATGTAGAATACTATAATAGCATGATATCAATAATATTATGTGAAATTAATTACCCAGTGATGTTCTAAGGAAGCGATAGTCAACACACACGGTAGTGTGTCGTGCGGCCCAAGAAGCCAGCGTGCCACACCATGAGTATATTAACAAAAGAAAACGTGGTTTTCATACTTTGTAGCTCCGTGATCCCTTATGATTATGATTAAAGTACCAGTAAAGGCACAGCCTGTATACCGGATCTGTACACAATAGTACAATTAACCATTATACAAAAGTAAATCTCGAATCAAACAAGTAATTATCTAATAACTGAGGATTTAAAATTATTTACAGAATTTACGTTGACTACAACTGCAGGCAAAGCGTTCCAATCATTAATTAACCTATTAAAAAATATTTTGATCGACAGTTTAATCTTGAGTGACATTTGAAAAGCTTAAACTGATGTCCCCTTGTAATGGTGATATCGGAGTAGGTATATAGAGTGGAAAAATCTGAATTAAAATAGTTATTGATAACCTTGTAAAGTAGTATCATATCACCTCTATGACGCCTGTGAGCCAAGGATGGTAGCTGTAGCGCTGCTAGTCTCTCTTCGTACGGTTTATCTCTTAATGATGGCAATTAAACATGTAACCCTACGTTGGACTTTCTCCACTTTCCTTTGATCAAGTACAAAGAAAGGCCCCCATACTGCGTTACCATATTCAAGTGTTGGATGTACGAAAACTGTAAATAATTTAGTCAACATATCAAAATCTAAATAATCAAAAGATTTCCTAGTAATCGATTAGCTTTTGCAGCAACCTCTGTGATATGCAGGTGGAACTTAAGTTGGTGGTCCAAAATAATGCCTAAGTCTTTGTAAGAATCAATATTGTCAATAACTGTTCCATCCAAATAATATGGCCCATAGCGATGCATCAATCCAAGGTGCATATGCTTGCACTTCAAGATATTGAACTTAAGTTGCCAATGAATTGACCATTCATAAAGTAAGTCCAAATCATGTTGTAGTACTGAATAATCCTCACTAGTTCGTACGACACAGAAAATCTTAGTGTCGTCAGCAAACATATACACGGGACTTGATACAACTGAAGGTAAGTCATTGACAAACATCGTGAATAAGATGGGACCCAACACTGAACCCTGTGGGACTCCACTTGTAACAGGAATGGAATTAGATTTCTTTCCATTAAACACTGCTTCTTGTGTTCTGTCCTTAAGAAAATCTTTTATCCACTGTAGCATCTTACCATGTATCCCAAAAGAAGACAATTTTGAATCAAGCGTTGGTGGGGAACTGTGTCAAGGCTTTTTGAAAATCTAGATATATCACACCAACAGAGTAACCTTCATCTAAGTATTTAGTGAAATAATCAAGTACGTGAAGTAATTGAGTAGTACATGATCTGCCAGGTACAAATCCAAATTGGTAAGCTGAGAGCAAATTGTTCGATATTAAATGACTTATTAGATAATCTTTAACTATAGACTCCATCAACTTACCAAAAATGGATGTAAGACTGACTGGACGGTAGTTACTAACATTGTTTCTAGCATCTTTCTTGTGAATGGGTGTCACTTGGGCATTTTTCCAGTCATGCGGTAAGGTTCCACTATTAAATGATTTGCTGAAGATAATGGACAATGGGATAGCAATAAATTCACCCACAGATTTTATTATAGAAATTGGCCAGCCATCTGGTCCTGGAGACTTATTGTTATGCATGTTCATAATTTTATCTAAAACAATATCCGGGGTGAAATCTATATACCAACTCAGATATGGGAGGGGAACCATTAGGGTCTATTGCAGGGGTAGAAGTGATATCTTCATTAGTAAAAACAGTGGAAAAATAATTATTAAACAAGGTAGCCATTTCAAAATCAGATCATGTCACAGTGTCATCAGAACGGATCAATTCAGTAATGCTGGGGCGTGTCTTAACTTTGGAGTTTACGTACTGCCAAAAAGCTTTAGGCTTGGATTTAACATTCTGAACTAATTGCTTTTCATAGTCCTTTTTAAGGTTGCGAGTTAGGCTTCTAAGTTGATTATTTACAGTTTTGAAGTTTAATAGATCAGTTGGAGAACGAGTTGAACGACACTTTTTCCACAATTTGTTTTTCTGTTTCTTTAGAGAGAATACTTCAAAATTGGAATACAAACTTTTCCTTTCTCTTTGTTTATAAATAGGAACGTATTTATCAATAATATCTTGAAAGATGGACTTAAACAATAACCAAGACTCATTAGTGTCGAGAGTTTCCATAATAGATACCCAGTCCACATTACTAAGAGCTTGTTTCATTAGATCGATGTTAGCTGCTCTACTGTTATATTTAAGGTTATCATACTACTTTGGTTCTGAGTAGCAAATCAAATCAAATTCTATACACATGTGATCACTATTTCCCAGGGGCGGTAGGTACACTAAATTATTGATCATATCCTGTTTGTTTGTAAAAACAAGGTCCAACAAACTGGGAGTTTCCTCTTCTCTGTACCCAGTGTTGGGAGTAATGTGTTACATAAGTAACATCAAGAGTTAATAATAGAAGAGAGAGAAGAAGAAGTTAATACTCTTCTATTATTAACTCTTGGTAACGTGTTACGTAATATTATTACTTTTGTGGTATCTCAGTAATATAACGAAATACGCTATAAAAATGGGTAATATAACTCAAGTTACTTTACTTACAAACGTAACGCGTTACCTAAGTAATATAGTTACTGTAACGAGTCTAATATTACGTAATATTATTACTACAACTAACGAAGTTACTAATCTCGTTAGTTATCCTCTGAGTAACGCCTAGCCACAAAGAAGTAACGAAGCCTACTGAATGAAGCTTATTCACCAGCTTCTTGCTTTTAACCAAGATTTGGACATTGTCAAACAACACAATCATGTCACGTGATAAGGTGGTAGTTTCACACGTGACAGCTTAAGGCTGTGGACACAAAGTAATATAATATGTAATATTATTATAGTTACTTTATTTTATGGGTAATATGTAACTGTAACTAAATAGTTCAGTTGCAAGTAATATGTAATATGTAACTAGTTACTTTTACAAAGTAACTTGCCCAACACTGTCTGTACCTCGTGGGTTCATTAATATGCTGAAATAAAAATAAGTCATTAATCGTATCTAAAAATGGTTCAATGTGACAATTACTACCAGTACCAGAGAAGTTTGACCAAGATATTGCCTTGTAATTAAAGTCACCGCATATTAACAAGTGTGTATAATTATGAAGGCTGGTAAGTAAATCACAACAGGATGTTGTGCTGGTGTCAATATTGCCTGAGGGACTGATAAATGCACCCAACTAATAATGAGTCAGATCCTTGCAGCTTGATACTAGCCCAAACATGATCCTTGAAATGAGGTGAATTGAAAAATACTTGTGAAGCTTGTAGTTTGTGGTGAACATATATACCTACTCCTCGTATATCAGATGAGATGGGGTCATAATTATTGGGGTCAAAATTTAAATAACAATCCGATTAAAATCAAGTTTGCCACAGAAGTGCCGGCTAGGTAGGGGAGTCCACAATCCAGATTTGAAGAAATCGCTCCAGCCATTTCCGAGATACGAGCGGCCAAAGTTTGGGGGGTTTTTTCTTCATTTTTTTTCTTCTACTTCTTTTCGCACACTTCGCAAAATCCGCCATAAAACACGAATGCGTGCTCCAATCGGGTTGAAATTTGACACACTTAAAGGGCTCATTAAGGCGAATCCAGTACCAAGTTTGGTAGGAATCTGATGAACATTCACGGAGTTATGACTGATTATTTGCGTATAATAAGGTCGAAGGTCTGTCATGCCTACAGGGTAAACCCCTTGGAGAAATGAGTCAAAAATTGCTATGTAGATGGAGTAACTATCGTAGGAGTGCTTTTTGTGGTTTGAAAGGAATTCAGTTAAAGGCTATCGAGATATGACACAAAACCCAACCTGTGTCACAATTAATACGCGATCGATTTTATGAATAATAAAACAATTAGTCGGTTTTCACGCCTATCAGGCAAACCGCTTAGAGCAATGAGCTGAAAATTGGTGTGTAGCTGTCATAGAAAGTCCTTGCAGTAGTACAGAAGAATCGGATTACAAACCACTAAGTTATGATTCCAAAGCCAACTATGTGTAACAAATGCGAGATAGAGATACTCTAATAGAACAGTCACCCTAATAGAGCATTCAGCTACGTTTATAACTTACTCCATTATAGAATTATATTACATTGCAAGTTATTCTGTAGGGAGTTCAGCTACAAACAGTTAATCTTATAGACAATTCAGCTACAAGCAAGTCACCCCGTAGAGAGTTCAGCTACAAATATGTCGCTATAGAGATTCAGAACATTATAAGTCACACTGAAGTGAATTAATTAAGCTATAAACAAGTCACCCTGTAGAGAGTTCAGCTACAACAAATCACTCTGTAGAGAATTCAGCTACAAACAAGTCACTGTGTAGAGAGTTCAGCTACAAAAAAAGCTACCCAGTAGAGAGTAGCTACAAACAAGTCACTTTATACAATGTTCAGCTACCAGTAAGTCACTCTGTAGAGAGTTCAGCTACAAATGAGTCACTCTGTATTACAAACAAGTCACCGTGTAGCTGGAGAGTTCAGCAACCAATCAAAAACCACCCTGTAAAGAGTTCAGCTATACAAACATGTCATAACTCTATAGAGAAAGTTATAACTCTATAGAGAGATCAGCTAGAAACAAGTCATCCAGTAGAGGGATCAGCTAGAAGACATCACCTTATAGAGAGTTCAGTTACAAAGAAACCACCATATAAAGAGTTCAGCTGCAAACAAATCACCCTGTAGAGAGATCAGCTAGAAGAAGTTACCTTGTAGAGAGTTCAGCTACAAAGAAACCATCATATAAAGAGTTCAGCTGCAAACAAATCACCCTGTAGAGAACTCAGCTACAAACAATTCACCCTGTAGAGAGATCAGCTCACCTTGTAGAGAGTTCAGCTACAAAGAAACTACCATGTAGAGAGTTCAGCTGCAAAGATTAATCATCTGTAGAGAGTTCAGCCAGAAACAAGTTCTGAGATTCAATATCTGGAGACAATTTCACATCTATAAAAATAATAGGATAACTGCTACAAATTCACTGAATACTCTATTAGAATATCACCACTGACTGTTCTATTAGAGTATCTTGAGTGAAAAGCGATCCCGGAAAACCAGAGCAACCAGGCTGCTTTCTATGGACTTGGAACATGGCTCAATAGTTACTATTAAAAGTTGGGTAGGAATTTGCCTACCCTGCCTACCCGGTTCCGCCGCCCCTGAGAAACAAGTCACCCTGTAGAGAGATCAGCTACAAAGAAACAATCCTGTAGAGAGTTCAATTACAAACATATAACCCTATAGAGAGTTCAGCTAGAAACAAGTCACCGTGTAGAGAGATCAGCTAGAAACAAATCATCCTGTAGAGAGTTCAACTAGAAACAATGAGAGTTTCAGCTACAGTTCAGTGATGTAAGAAGTCACCTTATTAACTACAGTATGTGATGATCATTCAGTGTTAAATATACAAATATTTAATCAGACAAAGCTATACACACAATTACTTCCTTTGCTCCACAATTCCTGCAGTAAATAAAAACAACAAGTTAAAAGGAAGCTCCAAAGCCAGTTTATGGCCAGCTTCGTGGCTTGCAATGCAAAAAGAAGTGATATCTAAACCAAAACTAGGAGGAGGCAACACAAATTCACCTGAATTGTTGTAATTAAACTTTTTTGCCATTAACCTACCATCACAGCCATTTCTTGGCCACCACCTTGGATTTCACATCTTTTTTCACCTTGCAATTGGCCTTCTTGGGGGCCGCACTCTTTTTTACAGCTTGGCTGTTTTGGTTTAGATATTTGTAACATAGTCCCTTGTCACAAATCTTGCAGCTCTAGATCTTTGCTGCACAGCTTTAATGTTCGTCTTTGTATATGAGGACCACACAGTACTATTAGGATACTATCACTGGCCTTACCATCAATCTATGACAGGCTTCTTTGCTGGTACAAAACCTATTGTTGTTTTAAAAATTAGACTTATACCTCTTGATAAATAAATAATTATGCTCATTGAAAGTTAAATTCGATATTTAGCTAGTGTGGGTACAAATATACAGTGTTGGCCAATTCAGGTAATGTATCAAGGTTGTGTTGTAGGGTGTCATGGTCTATAGTAGAGTGTAAAGTATAACATTATCAGCATAAAGTTTAACAAATTAATTTTTAATGATTTAATATAACTGATCAAGGCTAAGACCATCCATTGTGGAACTCCAGATATCACTTCACTACTGTACCCATTATGATTACTTGTTGGGTTCTGTCATAAGAAAAATTAATCATGAGAGGTAATTACACCACAGATCCTGATAATATGTAATGGTTGTAACGCTGTGGGGGTGCATTGCCTGATATGTACGCACTCTCCCTCGGGCATCGTGAGCACATATCAGGTAATGCATGACTTACAGTGTTGCAACTAATATGTTACACTTCAAAGTAGCTTTTAAGCTTTTGAAGGTGCTTCTAAAGTAGTTTTAAGCTGCTAAATTCACTTTTTATGTTAAATGCCTTTGATGTGGTTGAGGGTTCCTTTAATGTGGTCTGGTATTTGCTTAGGATCCTTTGTAGCAAGAGTTCATAATATATATACTAAGGAGAGTATCCTACTCTCATATACCCCTGTAGAAAGGCGTATCGTGAAGTTATGACGTAACACTTCTGAGTTCGCCCGTTTTTCTTTGTATAATTAATGATGTCATTAGTTGAACATGGTATCGATTGAACGCGTGCCTACCAACGTCGCTAGCAACCAAATTAACTCCAGCTCTAAGCGTTTCTCACCCAACTACAATCGTTCCTTCATGGGTTAAGACCACTTCGTAGGCGTTTCTTACTAGGCCATTCGCGAATACGGCTATCCTGAGCGTCGCAAGTGTGAAACGGTGCTAACGATTCTTGCACTTTTACGGCTTCCTGTACGTCACAAACCACAACATCTTGTCGTTACGTCATAACTTCACGATACGCCTTTCTACAGGGGTATATGAGAGTAGGATATTCTCCTTAGTATATATATTATGAACTCTTGTTTGTAGTGATTGACATTATGTTGCACTGCTAAGTGTGCCACATCACATTTGTAGTATAAAGAATTCCTTTGATCTGAGGTGTGAAAGTGTTACATGACAACTTGTAACACAAATTTTGGTGAAGATTAATTTAACAGCAACACATTTAATTTAGTTCATATAGTCCTGAGCTCCAATTCTGTACTATCTATAGGAACTAGGAAATGTCATCCACTACTGGTATTAATTGGGTTTGAAGCCACTCTATTACTAAATATTTCTGGCCTCAGTGCTTAAAGGTATTAGAGCATGTAATATGCTCAAGACTTTTACAACAAATACAAGTTATTGGAGACTGGACAATAATTCAGTCCATGGACACAATATCTATACCTTAGTTATAAGGACTTCATTTCCATTTTTGAGGCAGTTGACCCTGTCCTAATGATCAGAAGTTCAGATAAGTTGGGTGTTAACTCAAAAGCCAGTTCCTTCAAAAGACAAGTTGGAATTTTGTCAGGCCCAGTAGGTTTTGTAAACACTACCATCTGCACCAACAATAATACTATGAATAGGTGACATTTCGTGCTGTGTCAGTACACTTGGTATGATCCGTATGTCTTCACTCATGAAGACAGTAGTGAAAGCTATCATAAACTCTGCATTACTTTGTGGATTGTCTCCATAAACAAGATTATACAAACAAGCCAGCCAATCTGTTTGACATCAGATACCAAACTATAAAATAGTCTCAGAAGCAATCTTGAAAAGCTTGCATAATTTTGCCTGCTCCCAAGGAGGACAAGTTTCAAACCTGTGGTCATTACTAAGCCACAACAAAATAATAACTGTTGTGTGGCTACATTATGGGACAATGGCGTGCGTCTAGTGAAGATATGGTGTTGCAGATAATCAGTGGTGCTTGGATACTAGTTGGAACTTTTGGTGGGAATTGGTTCAACACACTTCACAACAGTCTAGCATGGTATTTTTTTTCTCTGACAAATATCACTGATTCAAATTAATGTCACTACAATGATTAATTTTATTGTTAATTATCAAAACAAATACAATTACCACATTTCACAAAGGTAGAAAACATATGCTAACAAAAATAATTATTTTCTTGCTGCTTTGCAGACTTTGTCGTAGATTTCAGGAAAGGCATTCTCACAATTCAACTTCTTTCTCATTTCATTGTAACAAGTGTGATCAAACATCTCATGAAACTCTTCCCTGCTCATGTAAGTGTCTCCATATAACATCTGAAAACTAACAACAATAACCAGTTAAACCTGACAACAATAACCTGTTAAACCTGACAATAACCTGTTAAACCTGACAACAATAACCTGTTAAGCCTGACACCAATAATCTGTTAAACCTGACAATAACCTGTTAAACCTGACAACAATAACCTGTTAAACTTGACAATAACCAGTTAAACCTGACAACAATAACCTGTTAAACCCGACAACAGTAACCTGTTAAACCTGACAACAATAACCTGTTAAACCCGACAACAGTAACCTGTTAAACCTGACACTAATAACCTGTTAAACCTGACAATAACCTCTGTTAAACCTGACAACAATAATCTGTTAAACCTGACAATAACCTCTGTTAAATCTGACACCAATAATCTGTTAAACATGTCAACACAACCTGTTAAACTTATAGTATGTTTTATAGTTGTAACATGGGCATGAGTGATTTGTCTGATATGTACAGTATTCCCAAAGCCCGAGGGTGCAGCCCAAGGGCTGAGGGCACACATATAGGCAAATCACAAGTGCCCATGTTACAGCTAATATGTAACACTTCCGTTTCAGGCTGATAGCCTTGATGCAAATATGAGTGTAACAACTGGATTCGTTTATATACATGCCTGAAAGATTTATTATGGTTAGGTAGCAAGTATCGTAGCTATGATCGGACAAGTTCTATGGATATCATGGAAAAGTCGAGTAGGGAAAATTTCAGGGAATTTACAAGTGTTTTAATGCTTTCGCATTGTTTAAAGACTAATCACAACATATACTAAAGACCTAAAGGGGTAAGCTTCATTATAGAGTGGTTAACTCGTGTCTTCCGTAATGTGGGCGTGTCCACATTTAAAAACATGCCAAAACATTTGTGAATGCACTGTAATATTACTTCTCTCCTTTAGAACAGCAAGGATACTGAAACACCTTCATTTAAGTGCTTCTTGTCACAGCACTTCAATTTGAGGTAATCAACACATGAGCATTGATTTATTCCCACAATTGATTTCAGCCTGAGCTTGTATAAAACAAAACACAGGGCGGTACCACTACCTCATCCACATCAAGGCCATGCTTGCTTTGATGAAAATGGCTTGCTCTTTTAGAAGTGCAACCACTTTCCCGGGATACATTTCAATGTACACTGGTGTACATTTACATTTAGATGTCTCCCTGTGTTGAGGTATACATGGCAAATGTATCCTCTGGAATTCCTTTGATCTGAGGTGTGAAAATGTTACATGTAATAGTTGTAACATGGGCATGAGGGTTTTGCCTGATATGTATGCCCGACTGCCCGAGGGCCGAGGGCATACATATCAGGCAAAGCATGAATACCCGTGTTACAGCTAATATGTAACACTTATTAGGCTGATAGCCTGTACAGGGCAATCAATCACCCAAGCCAATACAAGTGCAGCCACTGGATGTATTATATATGCATGCCTAAAATTTTCGATTATGGGTCAGCAGCTAGTACGTTCTGGTTACGTTCGGTTATGATAAACGGAGAGATATCGCAGAGAATTTCCGTTATGTGGAGCTTAATGCTTGAATCAGTGCTATTGAATCGTTATGGAAAAACTACGCAGTTCACTAAAGGCCTAGACAGGTAAGCTTGCTTGTAGAGTAGTTACTCTGTGCAGAATGGTAGCTTCATGATGGGGGCGTGTCCATATTCGAAAATGTGCGAAAACGATTGATGAATAAGCTATAGCACTAGTTTTAACCTTAGCCCAAGCCAATAATTTATAGTTGGGGCACACGTTCACATAATAACATTATTATGCCTGGTGCCATTCTTTCTTATATTGTGGTATTTTCAGATTTACCAATCATAATAATGTTAGGAAAGGTAGTTCACGCAGTACAAGGAAAAGTTAAGTTTGATTAGGGGTCATGACGTAGTGAAATAAGGAAGGTCACCTACAACTATTGATCTTAAAGATACGTAAATTGTAGAACAGTGCATTGCAGCAGTAATCACCATATATATCGTACGGTTTAGATATACATTGAGCCAGCAGGCATAAACATAATGCAGAGTAGGGTATTCTAAATTTGTGTTATGTATATTTTGCTGCCAAATTTGGCAATATTGAGTCAAACCTTTCACCATCTTTTTGGTGAACTAGATCACAAAATCTGCTAATCCAATTGCCAATTAAGTCCAAGTTCTCAATTTTCTTAGTTAAAATTGAGTTGTATTGCCGGAATGCAGAATGGATAGGTACAAGCACAGTTTGTGGATGTTCAAGCTACCAAATTTGGACTATAGTTTTCAGTTTTGGGACAACTTTTGGCTTGCTTCCAAAAGTAGCAGCCTAAAGTGGAAACCTCAGAAAATTGCCGAAACTGGCAATTTGTAAGCAATACAATAGTTTTGCAACTTTTAAAAGTTGCCAAATGTGGAAACTTTTATTTGCAAGAAATTGCCAGAAGTGGTAATTTTAGTATGCATGAACAGTCCAATAGTGGGCATCAAATTTTGCCATTTTTGCAAACTAGATCCCACAATTGATTTATTCATTTGTCTTCATAAAAAAGAGTACATTTATTACCAGAATTGGTAGTATTGAGCACCATCTTAAACTGCCAAATTTGGAAACCATCAGCAGTTTCAGGCTTGGCAACTTTTTGATGGTTTCCAAAAGTTGCCAAAGTTAGATAGAAACTTAGTTACCAAAACTTGCCAAAACTGGCAAATTCTTAGCAGTCCTATAGCTTTGCATTACACTGCTTTATAAAGTTGCCAAAAGTGGTAACTTTTGTTTGCAAGAAGTAGCCAAAATTGGCAATCTTTAAGCTGTCCAATAATTTCCAAAATTGGCCTTGTATCATACCTGGCCCTCCCCCATAAACTGATTTCAGGGTGTGTGTCTTATTGTCAGAGGGAGCTTCAGCCAAAACCAATGCAACCCCCTGTATCCTCCACTGCCGTAAAATTAGGTATCAACACCACACTAGTTTATACACCACACACACACACGCACGCACTACACACACACTACACACACACACACGCACGCACTACACACACACTACACACACTACACACACTACACACACACACTACACACACACTACACACACTACACACACTACACACACACACGCTACACACACACACACTACACACACTACACACACACTACACACACACACACACACACACACACCACACACACATTACACACACACACACACTACACACTACACACACACTACACACACACTACACACTACACACTACACACTACACACACTACACACACAGAGTACATCTTACCCATGGACTTGTCTTGCAAACTGTTCAATATTTCTGATGCAATCTTTAGCAATGAAGGGCTTCACTTGTGGGTTACCATAGAGACCAATATCAACATACATCTCATCCTCATCCCCCAGGGGATGTACCAGACCAGGTTGTGAGGTCAGTTTGAATGGACATATCCAGATGGGGTAGAGCTGTTGATGTAACATAATGGAGTGTCATGTAGACAAAAAGATGATACAGTGGAACCTGTCGATCACCTTTGAGCCAAGACTTATTGACCATGACAGTCCGGTGGCTATAGATTAGTGTATAAACTTCTCATTTGACAAATTGTAAACTTAGTGTTCAAACTCTCCTATACAGGTGGCCAGGTTCCACTGTACTAACGACAAGTGTTACACTGGTAACAAAAATATTATATTTACACACTGATAAACATAATAAAGCACGAGGCATGTGCTAATAAACAACAAAGCAAAGTCGAAGTGTTTTATTAGCATCAAGGCCAAGTAGAAAAAGTACGAGGAAGGCACTTATCAGTCAAAAACAAAATATTTCCATATACCAAACAAACAATTGTAATCATTTTCAGTTTTTATTCTTGTGGAATATGGCAGCAAGGAAGTGTTCAAGTAAACAAGTGAATTATCGGAAGTTGGTGAATGTAAAAACTGTCAATAAATAAATTTGTAGCAACAAAGGACTGATCCTTCTGCTTCACCAGAATGCTGTCATTTTGCCTAGAGGATAATGGCGGTTGTGTAGAGATAATAAATCAATTAATGGATGATGATAGCGACCTGGTAAAAGCTCAACACATTGTTTGTTTGTTTCAATGGAGAAGGACAGAGTAGCAGGCTTGGGGCAAAGTACTTTGCTACATGTCTTAAGTAATGTACTTGAAGTACTTATACATACTTTGAAGTACATGAAGTACAATGAGGTCCTCTCATATGTACACAAGTACACAGAAAAATTTGGAATTTTCAACTAGAGTAGGGACCATAACACATCGATAAAAAGTACTGAAATAAGCTGGAGTAGTGCATGATATTAAATTACAGTAAAACAGTAAGAAGTGTTATATCCCTACTGTGCATTTCTGTTATGGTATCTTGAGCACAGTAGGGATATAACACTTCTAATTGTTTTACTGTGATTTAATATCATGCACTACTCCAGCTTGTTTCACTACTTTTTATCGATATGCTATGGTCCCTACTCTAGTTGAAAATTCCTAATTTTTCTGTGTACTTGTTTGTTAACTTTTTTTTGTAAATATTATTATTAAGACTGGTGAACCCACGCATACCACATCTGAAATGGTGCCGCGCGCCCCATTTATCGTCTGAAAAGTGAAGTATCCATTATGTTACTTTGTCAGCTATGTTCAACCTGTTACGCAGAATTTCGAATCAACAACTGTTCGAAAAGTACCTCTGCAGTCCATGCATACCGAAAGAAATGGTGCCACGCACCCCAGTTATATCAATTATTGTCTGAAAAGTGAAGTATCCATTACGCTTCATTGTCAGCTATGTTCAACCCGTTACACAGCAGTACGAAGAAAAGCACCTCTGCTATCAAAATAGCCACTATGAAAAATACGGACAATTTCCGTTACGAGGGGAAGCCATCACATGCTATCGCCAAATCGACACTTTTCGCTGTCAGCAAAGATGAATGGGACACAAAGGAGGACAATGGTAAATCCATAAAGAATGCATTGTACGTACTGCGGTATGCAAAAAGGCACCTGTTGGGCCGAATAAACGTCGAACAGTGAAAAAATCAAGCCCGTAGCCTTAGCCGTTATCAAGTTACGGTTGTCTGAAGGCATCAGTCAGTCAGTTACTTCTTCAGTCAGTCAGTAGAAAATTCCATTAAATAAATTATTTTTAAAATTCCGTAGCAACTTGTTGAAAGCGTTTTGGGTCGACATGAAAGCTTGTTTGGGCTTAGTTTTACCTAATCAATACTGCCTCACTGTCGTCAGGGGAAATTGAGGCTGGTTTTTGGGTGATATTATTTCGTGGGCCACGCCTACTCCTTTGTGGTCCCTACTATACAGTACGATAGTACTGTATGATAGAGCTGTACATACATGTGAAATGTAGAAACTGACATTGGAATTAATGGCCAAAGTGCAATAAGGACTCACCTGAGTCCCTCTACTTCTTAGATACTGCCTACAGTTGATTTCAGGTTGGTTGACCAAGTAAATCAAAAATGTGTAAAAATACTCCAAACTTGGAAGTATAGCCAATGAAACGGTGGCACAGCTAACTGTAGTCTGACAAGTTCATTTTCATAAATGTGATGATCTGTGTATTTGGGGTTCATGGACAACCAACGTGAAATTATCACGATATCACACCAACGCATAGCATAAAATTAATGGTGCTAATTACATTCTTTGATTACGCCACTTATCATGTCAGCTACAGGTTTGCACAGTTGACGTTTGTAGAAACTGCACAATACATGTGCATAATCATGAGCTTTTGAGCACTAAATGATAAGAGTAGTTTAATCATAATTTCTCTTTAAATGTGTACTTGTACTTAAATAATATCAAAAGTACTTGTATTGTATTCAGTACATAACCTTGAAAGTCATATGTGTTTGTACTTATACTTTAGTAAATCTCAAAAGTACTTGTACTTTACTTAAATACTTTTCAATGTTCCTGGCCTTGTAGTACTAGCCTTCCATGCCTGCAGGGAAGGCTAGTACTACAAGGCCAGCTACATATCATCTATGCCTACTATCAATGGTTTCCATGTACTTAGTTCCTATACAACTATACACAGACAATTACCTGTAGTTGTTTATCCAACATGTTTAGTGTATCACTCATCTTGTTGACGGGTACTAAGATATCTTGTACTACATGATGTAACTCATATAGTCTCTTGGTAGTGTTTGTTTGTGTTAGTTTGAGTAGTGACACAGGGGGAGGTACCAGCCAACCAAACAAGTAACGAAACATCACATTGTTACCAAATGGGATAATATCCTACATTGTAAGAGATGAGGTTATTACTAAGTGTGATAGTAGTCAATAGTAGGGATAACAAATGCTATAAAGATATCAACTACAGCCAGCTTATAATGGAACATCACATTGTCAACAAACGGGATATCCTGTACAGTAATGATAAAGACACACTGTGACGTACGGTCAAGGATGAAGGTGTGCGACAGACAGGTAAGCAATATAAAGGAACCAAAACAACATGATTTCCCAAATCTGTAACACGGAAGAGTACCTGCAATAGCACAGAAACTAACCATTTTTGCCTGTGGAAATTTCTTTTGGGTATGGGACACTTGTACTTGTCTGTGAACTCTATATACATATCACCTTCTCACTAATGAGAGGGTAACAACAATAGCTAGTGTAGAAATTGTCAGGAATTGACTGTTAGTAGTTATTATTATTATGATGTAATGTATCACGTGCGTGCAGTTAGAGTTAATATGGCATCAGAGTAGTATCCACGAGCGTCGGCTTGATCTCACCGCGTGTCCGTTGTCGAGCCTTATACTCATCACCGCCCCCTCTACATTTGGTGCTGTGAACAGTCTACTGCAGTTTGGACGCCGGCGATCTTGGTTCATCGTCTCGCCCGTTGTGCACGCCTTCTTCCATTGTAACCCATCACCTAAACATCGTGGTACCGTGGCAGTCTCTCTAACGGTACCCCAGAAGGCAAGCACTCGTGTGTTCCAAGTGTAGTTGTGCTCTCTGTTTTGTAATAGGGTTGGCGTCAATTGGAGTGATGGATGAGCTGAAGCGTTTTCGGACTTCCCGCCGTGGATACCGCTCTCATACAACAAAGTTGCTTTCCGGAATCCAAGATTTACTTACTGTAGACATTAGTGAAGAAGCAGTTTCAACTATAGAACTCACCCTCGAACAGTTACAATGGAATCAAACAATTTTAGAAGAACTGGACGCCAAGATTGCACCTCTCATTACAGAGGAGACAGAGCTTGAAGAAGAGGTAATAGAAGCTGAAGATACCAGAACTAAGATTCTTCATGGTGTTGGACGTCTGAAAGTTAAGCTAAACTCAATACACACAGAATCTACTGAGCCGCCACCAGTACCGAAGACCGTTCAGAGAACTCAACCCTCCACAACTGATGGCACCCCCCTTACGCATTTTCCACCAGTGGTGAGTAACACAAGTGATTCAAGTACCCTACACACAGTCAGTGTCACACCAGTCCCACATTAGAGGCAGCAGCTAGCGTTCCAATTAGCAGTGAAGCAGTCACTCTACCTCGTGAGCACGCTACTGCAGTTAGTACGGCCAGTCACTCCTCAAGTCGTCTCCCAAAGCTGAGTATCCCTACATTTGCTGGAGACCCCCTGACCTGGCAGTCATTCTGGGACTGTTTTGACTCCGCTGTGAACTCTAGTACAACTCTCAGAGGTTCAGAAATTAAGTTATCTTCGTGCGCAACTGCAAGGGGATGCCTCCAGAGTGGTAGCTGGGTTTCCATTGACCCATACAAGCTATAACCAGTCAGTGACACTACTTAAGGACAGATTTGGCCAGCCGCACAAGCTGATTGCTGCACACATGCAAGCACTATTGCACTTATCGAAGCCTTCTAACACGCTTGCAAGCTTACAGTTGTTCCATGATTCTGTTGAGGGACATGTCAGAAGCCTCACCTCGCTTGGCAAACCACTTGACTCCTACGCAGACATGCTGCTATCAGTAATTCTAGAGAAGCTACCTGGTGAAACTAGGAAACACCTTGCCAGAGAACGTACTGATGGTGAGTGGACCTTTCAGAGTTTACAAGATGCAGTCCTTAAGGAAATCCGTGTGTTTGAATCTGTGTTCCCCGCCATCTCACACACCCACAGCGTCATTCCATGCTGGGACCAGAAGAATCACTACTCAACAAGCTGCAGGAGACCTCAAGAAGAGAGTCTGCATATACTGCAAGGGCTCCCATGCCCCTATAGACTGTGAAGTTGTTCCTCAACCATCGAAGAGGCTGGCGATAGTTTGTCAACACAACTTGTGCTTTAACTGCCTTGCCTGACACAAAGTGTCACAATGTACTTTCAGAAATCGATGCCGCAAGTGTTCTAGAAAGCACCATACCAGCCTATGCAACCAACAAGGTGGAAGTAACAGCTCTAGCAATGCTAGTGATCACCAGAACAGCAGTAATACACCTGACACAGTTACCACTCCAACCACAACTCCAGGCATGACCTCCATTGCTACCAGTGCTTCATCATCCCTACACGTAGCTGGAGACAATGTTTGTTTATTGAAAACTGCTGTTGCCAATGTTTATGCTAACAACACAGGAATTGAAGCCAACATACTCCTTGACGAAGGCTCCCAAAGATCGTTTTTAACAGAATGCTTGGCTAGAAGCTTGCAGTTACAACCTGATCACACAGAAGACATCTGTCTAGCCTCATTTGGATCTTCAACTGGTTTATTAAGAAGGTTAAATGTTGCTACAATTTTCTTGGAAACCATCACAGGGGACAAGCTGCCACTATCTGTTCTTTTGGTACCTGCCATTGCAGCCCCCATACAGAACACTTCATGCTCTGCCATTGCCAACCTACCTTACCTGAAGGGGCTCAAACTTGCTAACCCATTAACAGCTGGAGAGCAATTCAATATCACACTCTTGATCGGTGCTGATTATTACTGGCAGGTGGTAGAGGATCAGATAGTCAGAGGACAAGGTCCCATAGCAATGAAATCAAAGCTTGGCTACTTGTTATCAGGACCATTGACACCGTCAACCAAGCAGTCTGAGAATCAAGCAGCCAGTGTCCTTCACATCTCCACACAATCAGTGCAACAATCTAATTTGTTTTGGAACATGGAATCCACAGCTACTTCATCTGCCTCAGCTGACTCAGATAAGGCATTCATGACTGAGTACCAGAGTACTTGTATAAGTCGTCAAGCAGACGGTTCTTATATGGCACAGTTTCCCTGGAAGCCAAACCACCCTCCCTTGCCTACCAATCGAACATTGTGTGAATAGAGGACACGAGCACTGGCTCGTCGACTAGCAATGTCACCAGATTTGCTCAATACATACAACACAATACTCAATGATCAAGAACGACGGGGGTTCATAGAGAAGATCGATTCACCGCCAGTCACTTCCAGATGTCACTACATCCCACATCATGCGGTTAAGAAGGACTCGCCAACCACCCCAATCAGAATCGTATACGATTGTAGCTGTCACCAGTCTAACATCTCACCCAGTCTTAACAACTGTCTTCAAGTTGGTGCCCCATATCTTCAAGATTCGTGTTCAATCATCTTACGATTCCGACTTCACAAGTTTGCAATATCTACAGATATTGAGAAGACATTTTTACACGTCCGCCTTCATGATGATGATCGGGATTTTACTAGATTTCTGTGGCTGTCCGATCCCTCAGACCCAGAAAGTGAGTTGGTTGTATATCGATTTTGTGCTGTACTGTTTGGTGCTACATGCTCACCGTTCATTTTGAACTCAGTTATTCACCATCACTTATCACATTACACTTGCCCCATAGCACAAGACATGCTCTATAGTCAGTATGTGGATAATATTATGTCAGGCTGTGATACAGAAGAAGATGTCATTAAGTACTACACGATTTCACGGAATATCATGAAGGAGGCCAAGTTCAATCTCAGAAACTGGTCGTCCAACAGTGAATTGCTTACAGCTAAGGTTTCACAGGACAACGTAGCAGCCGACTCTACTGGTGTCAATGTATTGGGTATGAAATGGAACGTCCTAAATGACACCCTCTCCTTGACTCCAAGACCTTATCTAACCACAACAACTTAGTCACGAAGTGCGAGGTCCTGCGTGAATCATCTGCTATATTTGATCCCTTGGGATTAATATCTCCGGTCACCATTAAGGCCAGAATTTTCATTCAGAATCTGTGGCAGCAACAACTACAATGGGATGAACCTTTACAGCAGGATGACCAAGACCAGTGGTTGACCATCACCAAGGAGATAGGAGAAGCCACTTCTACCTCCATCGATAGACAATATTTTACTGAGAACACCCAATCATCTCGCCAGCATGAAGGCTTACGGTGCAGTAGCCTTCCTTTGTAATAAGTCCAGCACCAGTTTTGTGATGTCCAAGGCAAGAGTAGCACCACTGAAGCGATTGACACTACCCAAACTAGAACTCATGGGTGCACTTACTGGTGCCAGACTAAGCTACTTCATCTCCCAGGCATTAGACTTACCACCGTCAACTGTGCATTTGTGGTCTGACAGCCAAATAGTCCTTTATTGGCTAAAGAGTGATAAGAAACTACATCAATTTGTATCACATCGGGTGACAGAAATCCGTCAGCTTACTTCTACTGCTACATGGAAGTATTGTCCTACAGAAGAAAACCCTGCAGACTTACTAACCAGGAGGTATCACTGTAGTACAGATGCAGTCATCCCTACTTTGGCATCATGGACCACAGTGGCTAACTAATTGCAATAACTGGCCTGTTTGGCAACCAACAGCAACACTTCACTTGCAAGCAGCAGCAGTAACAACTTCAGAGTTTGTTCCATTCATGTCCTCACCTCCCTGTAATGGTCTACACAAGATCATAGATTTGAATAACTATAGTACCCTTGAAAGAGTTGTGAAAGTTACAGCCATTGTGTTACGGTTTGTTGCCAACCTGAAGTCGAAGGATACCAAGCAGACTGGACCACTCACAGCAGTTGAGCTACATGCAGCCAAGATGAAGTCGAAGGATACCAAGCAGACTGGGCCACTCACAGCAGTTGAGCTACATGCAGCCAAGATGAAGTGGGTCAAAGACTGTCAGCAACAGGCATACTATAATGAGTTTACCAACATGTGTTCTCATTCACCAGCACTCAAACGGCTACCTCTTGTGAGACAACTCCATCTTTTTATTGATGAAGATGACTTCATTCGCTGTGGTGGGAGGATCCACAATGCACCTTTGTGCCAGACAACCAGGTTTCCATACTTGCTTCCTCCAAAGCACCCACTCACAGCAATGATTATCCGCAATGCCCATGTCAGGTTGTTTCATGCTGGAACCAACAGCATAGTAACAGCTATTCAGCAGACTTTCTGGATTCCTAAAGTAAGACAGCGTGTCAGGTCACTTTTACGAAGTTGTACTATCTGCAAGAGACATGGTGGAAGACCTTATCCACTCCCTGATTCCCCACCACTTCCAGAAATGAGGATGCGTGATGTGGCACCATTTACTGTGACTGGAATCGACTTTACGGGTGCTCTTTATGTACAGTTGAATGGTGTGGAGAGTAAAGTCTACATCTGTCTATTTACATGTGCCACAACAAGAGGAGTGCACCTGGAGATCGTGACGGACCTCACCACTGATACCTTCCTCCTAGACCTTAGAAGACTTGCAAGTAGAAAATCACTGCCACGGATTATTGTATCGGATAATGGTTCTACATACCTCTCAGCAACAGAGGAATTAAGAGAATTACTGTCATCAAGGAGACTAGCAGAGTCATTAGGTAAACGTGGAATAGTGTGGAAATTCATACCGAAACGTGCACCTTGGCATGGAGGTTGGTGGGAACGTTTGATCGGATTAACGAAGACTGCGTTGAAGAAAACGCTGGGCAGAGCTAATGTTTCATTGATGGTGCTGGAAACGCTAGTTGTAGAGGTAGAAGTGGTCCTTAATGATAGGCCCCTGACATACACACCATCAGAGTGCAATGATATGGATCCTTTGACCCCAGCACACTTGCTCTATGGCAGGAGAATAACCTCTCTCCCCTATGAATTTGTTGAAGATGATGAAGTGGACGATCCAACCTTTGGTGACGAGTCAAGTGTAAGAAGACTAGCTAAACGACAGGCACTGACACTACAACACTTCAAGTCCAGGTGGAGGCATGAATATCTCACCTCTTTACGAGAGTACCACAAGAAGACTACTGGCTATGGTACAACCAAACAGAGAGTTACTGTTGGAGATGTGGTTTTGGTTCAAGATGATGGACCCTGAATCAACTGGAGGCTTGCTGTGGTAGAGAAGTTAATAGTAGGATGTGATGGCTTGGTGAGAGCTGCTCACATCAGAACTGTGAATGGTAGAACAAACAGACTCATCTCCAAGTTGTGTCCTCTAGAAGTGTGTTCCACTGAGACACAAACAGACTCATCTCCAAGTTGTGTCCTCTAGAAGTGTGTTCCACTGAGACACAAACAGACTCATCTCCAAGTTGTGTCCTCTAGAAGTGTGTTCCACTGAGACACAAACAGACTCATCTCCAAGTTGTGTCCTCTAGAAGTGTGTTCCACTGAGACACAAACAGACCATCTCCAAGTTGTGTCCTCTAGAAGTGCGTTCCACTGAGACACAAACAGACTCATCTCCAAGTTGTGTCCTCTAGAAGTGTGTTCCACTGAGACACAAACAGACCATCTCCAAGTTGTGTCCTCTAGAAGTGTGTTCCACTGAGACACAAACAGACTCATCTCCAAGTTGTGTCCTCTAGAAGTGTGTTCCACTGAGACACAAACAGACTCATCTCCAAGTTGTATCCTCTAGAAGTGTGTTCCACTGAGACACAAACAGACTCATCTCCAAGTTGTATCCTCTAGAAGTGTGTTCCACTGAGACACAAACAGACTCATCTCCAAGTTGTATCCTCTAGAAGTGTGTTCCACTGAGACACAAACAGACTCATCTCCAAGTTGTGTCCTCTAGAAGTGTGTTCCACTGAGACACAAACAGACCATCTCCAAGTTGTGTCCTCTAGAAGTGTGTTCCACTGAGACACAAACAGACTCATCTCCAAGTTGTGTCCTCTAGAAGTGTGTTCCACTGAGACACAAACAGACTCATCTCCAAGTTGTGTCCTCTAGAAGTGTGTTCCACTGAGACACAAACAGACTCATCTCCAAGTTGTGTCCTCTTGAAGTGTGTTCCACTGAGACACAAACAGACCATCTCCAAGTTGTGTCCTCTAGAAGTGCGTTCCACTGAGACACAAACAGACTCATCTCCAAGTTGTGTCCTCTAGAAGTGTGTTCCACTGAGACACAAACAGACCATCTCCAAGTTGTGTCCTCTAGAAGTGTGTTCCACTGAGACACAAACAGATAACACTTCAGAAGTAAGTACAGATCAGCTAGTTCCAACTGATGTGGAGAGTCCAGCTGCAAACGCTACAGAAGTCAAGCTTACCCGACCTCAACGAGCATCCAAGAAGAAGGCTGAACAACAGATCTTGACATGGATTAGAGACCTTGGTGGCCCGGAGGATGTCAGGAATTGACTGTTAGTAGTTATTATTGTTATGATGTAATGTATCACGTGCGTGCAGTTAGTCAATATCGCCCCCCTCTACAGAAATAGCATTAGTAACTACCTGTTACAATAACCTCAAATTCCCAGTAATTTTCCTTAGTGACCTGTACCATTTGTAATTCCTAGTAATTATCCTTAGTAACCCATAGTATTTATAATTCCTAGTAATTATCCTTAGTAACCCACAGTATTTATAATTCCTAGTAATTATCCTTAGTAACCCATAGTATTTATAATTACCTGTAATTATCCTTAGTAACCCATAGTATTTATAATTACCTGTAATTCCCAGAAGATACTCTTAGTATGTCGGTGGTAGTAGTCTCTAAGTGGAATATATTCTATGGCTTCCCTGTCCTCCAACAAGAACCGTTTAACATGAAGGAAGAACCATGGCTTCCAGAACCGGCTGATAGTGTTCACCTGTAATAGTGTCAGGTTAACAAAGAACAGTTACTTTACAAACTACTCTAATAGAACAGTCGGTTACCTTATCAGGCTCACATCCATCAGTGTATTGTCCTGTCATGATCACACCAGTAGACTTGGAGTACACTAAACACTCCACAAAATCATTCTCACAATTCTCACACCCTCTTTGAACTGCATCTACCAGCTGTCGACTGCTGGATCCTTGAATTGGCTTGTAGTGTATTCTAACATATTGGGATGTCTTCACTATCTGCAGCTCAGCTGAGACTAGGAAGCCGAGTGTCCCATGTGACCATGGAACAGCATAGAACAAGTCTGGATTATCATCCTACAGTAACCAATACGTGAAGGAGTCCTCAACACACATCAACTTGACTTTGTTTTATGCAATTTCTCCATCGATTGTGTTGTGTTTTAACTCACTGAAGCAAACCTCAAATTAAGAAAGTCAACATATTAAACTGTTCACCTGTTCATGGTGAATTCATAACTGTGCTTCACTTCTGGAGTCCAAAGAGTTGTATGTTCTGTATGTGTATTTGTTTATAATGTAGTATGTACGAGGAAATTAATTTGAAACACCTTCTAGTTATATGGGCAATCAACACAGCCTGGTATGCCCTTTGTAGAGTTGTTAATCCATAGCAAATATTTTGAGCCAAGCCCCAGTTCTGTGTACATGGTTGCCTATTCAAATAACTGTATTATATTTCAGTAAGGTCACTGTACAAATCCATTTCTTAACTCTTCCTACTGTCTAGTACTACAATTCCAAACTTAGGGTAAAACTTTAATTACCTGGACACTGTAAGGCTACCAAAACTATCTGGAAAGGTGTGAATTATACAAGAATTAGTTGAGGTTGTCAAAAACTACACACAACACACACGCTCACTTTACTACAAGTCACTACACTTCCATCAGCGAGGACCACTTCAAAGGAAACACAGATATTCTGGAATAATCCATATTTGTATGATGATGTCTCTATACCACATCCCATAATCAAACCTCCTGGAGTAATAACAATGATCACATGATCCCTTCACTCATTCCAGTGTAATAATTAGTAATTACAATAATTATCACTAATTACAATAATAATACGGCTTCATGAAACCAGAGATAGTAGGACAAACACCGAGACATACACTGCACCACTAACATATCACTATTTTGTATTTCATGTGAGTCTCAATAGCAAGTGGTGAGGTACTTTGATGACAATGTACTTTAGTTACATGAAACAGGATCAAAGGAGTTCTATCAAAGAAGCTCCAGAAAATACCAAGGTGTCCTGATCATCAAAGTGTCCTGATTATCAAGGTGTCTTGATTTTCCAGGTCAATTGTACTTAGGGACCTTAACTAAGCGTCTTGATTATGTAAGTGTCCTCAAGTGTCCACATCAAATAGTAATACGTAGTTGGGACCAGTAGTCTGTTTTGTCTCAGTCCAGTATTCTTGGGGGGGGGGGGGGGGGGGGGGTAGAGGGGGGATTTTGTCATTAGAGCACTGCTGCTAGGGAACTTAGTGTACTGCCATATTTGGATTGTGTTATCATCCATGCCGTTGTGAGTCAACAAGTAGACTTTAACATACTGTAGCTATGGTAACTGAAACTTGTAAATGGAACCTCCGAAAGAGATAATTTAGAATCCCAGGACTAAAACTGGATCAGGATCAGTGATCAGACGACCCACTGACCCAGGTTAGATGCTGATGTGACCTGAAGAAGATACAAGTGCTAACAAGAGCCAGAGGTGACCTCATTTACAGTGCCTGAGGAGCCACAACAGTTCCACTGGATCATGTGAGCCACATTTTTCCTGGGTCATATCCATTTTATAAAATACTCGGAGATCTGCATTGGACCATGTGTTGATTGTTCTTGAGTGTAATATTTTGAAATAGTTTATTGTTAGTGAGGATTTTTTGAAGACACATACAGTACTGCTCGAACACAATGTCATTTCATGAGAGTGAAAACAATTTTAAAAATCCACTAATTAAAGGAAGTGGCACCCGTTTCGCTAGCAAGTATTTATCCCAAACAAAACAGGATGAATACTCACAAGAAAAACGGGTGCCTGCCCTTTACTTAGCAAGTTGTTCAATTGCCCGCACTCTCACAAGACAACATTGTATATGAGTGGTACAGTATTAAGAGGATGGGAACAATTTTAAATGACTTTTTTATTAGAGAATTTTGATAGTTTAATGCACATGTTGAAATACAGTTACTATTTTTAGTTACGGTAAGACACTCCAAAATAGCATCTTTGAAGTATAAACGTTTGAGGAGGAGGTGATAGAATGATGCAATGAACACCAAGGCAGATCTTACTGCTTTAGAAAATGGTCTGCCAGCAGTGAAAAGGACATTGTAACTATGCCTCACGCCATTGCTAGTGATGGTGTTACGCACAAGGCTGCATGGGAAGGCTAATTTACTTTCCTCTCGAGGCTTAGTCGCTGAAACGGCAATTTTCAAGGCAAGTCTATATCACGAGGGTGAATCAATGGATTGGTGTCACTGTGCCTCATGTAAACAAAGTGAAAGTGGAGAAAGACAGCTAGAAAAATTACTGTATAATGGCGCTGGCTTGTCATGTCACACATCAACACAGCCGATTTTCTAGGAAAGTAAGACACCAATACCTGCCCCTTGGCACTCCAGTTAACCCTCCGGCACCGGAATAGGGTGGTGAAGAACATGCTGGTTTGGTTGTGCTATTGTTTTGTTGACAATATTTCAGCGGTTACAATAAATTCCTGTGTAGATCACTAATTAACTAACGTGGTTAGCCACAAGTCTCTTAGTACTAAGAGACTTGTGGTGGAGTCTCTCCATGAATAAGAAACTTCTATTTTAATCAAACTTTAAAGCATTGCTAACATACCATTTCGTATTACAGTATACAGAACCTTACAAGGCTTCAATGATCAATCATGGGGTGAAGTTAGTACAACATAAAATTGCTACAACTCATCCTGTTGGGGAGCCACGCCCAGTATGTGAACGAGGCACACGGTAAAACAGAAATCTCTAGTTGCTACATTCACCAGTTAGTATCACATTTCCTGTTGATGTCTGCTATACAACCTTTGTGGTAGCCTCTTGACAAGTTGTTGACACTTTTCGTAACCTATTAACGACTCCTTTATTGGAAACATACAAATACCAAACTACTGGAAACAGTCAGCGGTCACCAACCCTGTACGCAAACTCAAGACAGAAGATACCTCATTTGCCATGTTGCCTTTGTTGTAATTGTTCCCTTGAACAAGACACTACTCACATTGTTCCAGTCTACTAATGAGGACATGGTGGCTTAGTGCCACTGGACCAAAGTTCCACAAAGATTCTGACATACACACATACCTAGGACAGTTGGTCTTTTGCTCCCACAGTTGACTTCTATATATGGTCCTTCTGTGGGTTACCAGTACAGTGATGGCCCAAGAGAGCTGCACACAATATAGTACATACTGTACTTGAGCAGTGCATGTTAGTTCACTGGACAGTCACCACAGCTTGTCAGGGATTCAGCAATTCAGTGTAGGGTACACTTCTTAACTAAGGACACTTCTTTATACAATTCAGTGTAGGGTACACTTCTTAACTAAGGACACTTCTTTATACAATTCAGTGTAGGGTACACTTCTTAACTAAGGACACATCTTTATACAATTCAGTGTAGGGTACACTTCTTAACTAAGGACACTTCTTTATACAATTCAGTGTAGGGTACACTTCTTAACTACGGACACTTCTTTATACAATTCAGTGTAGGGTACACTTCTTAACTAAGGACACTTCTTTATACAATTCAGTGTAGGGTACACTTCTTAACTAAGGACACTTCTTTATACAATTCAGTGTAGGGTACACTTCTTAACTAAGGACACTTCTTTATACAATTCAGTGTAGGGTACACTTCTTAACTACGGACACTTCTTTATACAATTCAGTGTAGGGTACACTTCTTAACTACGGACACTTCTTTATACAATTCAGTGTAGGGTACACTTCTTAACTAAGGACACCTCTTTATACAAAGGACTAAAATAAATTCCCAAATAGCGTCCACCTTAGAATGACATATTACGGGTACAAGCACACAATGAGAAGGTTTAGTGTTCACACCAGACCACTCTACCAACTACACTATTAGATAACAACCTCAACACAATTCAATTACTACCACGATATGGTAGTTTAGTGTAGTGGTGTATGGAGGAGTATATAATAGTAATAACTATTAAAGTAATGGCTACCCATAACTACAAGGAAGTGAGTACATGAATACTGCAGCAACACATACACACTGTACGCACACTACACACACATGCATGCGCGTGCACACTACACACACACATGCATGCGCGTGCACACTACACACACACACACAGACGTACTCACACACGCTACATACAGACCCTACACACACGCACACTACACACACATGCATGCGCGTGCACACTACACACACACACAGACGTACTCACACACGCTACATACAGACCCTACACACACGCACACTACACACACATGCATGCGCGTGCACACTACACACACAGACGCACTCACACTACACACACAGACGCACTCACACACGCTACATACAGACCCTACACACACGCACACTACACACACATGCATGCGCGTGCACACCACACACAGACGCACTCACACACTACACATGTTCATGGAAACTACAACATGTTTGAAGGAGTAAAATAATCATTATCCCTTAGTTTTTCGCTGCTGCGTTCAACGATTGCTTGTCTCAGGGGAGCACACTCCCATAGTGGCTGCCCGGCTAGCCATAGGACTCTAGACCTTGCTCTGATAGAAGGCCAGATGCCTTTTCCTTAATTTGATCCTTTCCCAATTAATTTTCAGTCTTTCTTTTGACAAGCACTTCAACATCTAGTGCTAGGGGTGGTGGCAAGGAGTGCTGGATACCCCAGGAAAAAAAATTTTTATTAATCATCCCTGACTACAAGATGGCACATTCACAGATCATTTCACAGATCATTTCACAGCTTCTGAAATCTACACAAGGACCAACAAGATGGTACCCAGGTGAGATATAGTTTAACAGTATGGAGACGATAATAGTTTCATCGCTGCATAGCATCGTGATAATGATGATAAATTCTGGAGTAACACACCATGACATGTGCTGATTGAGTTCTTGTAGGCTAACATTAGGAATGTAGGGAGAGTCAGTTATGCTGTAGTGAATATCTAGCTGTGTGTAGGGAACCCTTAATAATATGAGGTACTATTCACACGTTATTTAGTGTACGTCATGTTGTGATAACAATCCATTTATGGCTGAGTGTGTTAATGGCCTGTAGTAGTCATTGTTGTTCTACTCCTTCAATAATAACTGGTGCCTACATCAAGTAGCAGTGTGGGAACCCTGTGTTGGCTTGTAGCAACAGAGCAATAATTACTGTACTCCCTCCAAATTAACACATATACAAGGTACACAAGATGGCTGCCCACATAACACGTACCTGCTCCTCCATACCAACAACATAAAAGGAACACACAATGTTAAACGGGAGATACATGTACACAAGTTGTCCACACACCAAACTCCTAACAGGATCTGCTGCTAAGGTGTGTACACGTTGAAACAATAACAATTAGGGTGCCATGTACTATGTGTGGGAGGATCAGAGAGATCACTAATGTTAAGCTGTGTCTACTTGTACAACTATACAACAAGACTGCTTATATTACAGTGTAGCCTACACACTGTTAGCGACCACCTGCAAAGAAAGGACACCCCTCTAAACTGGCCAACCTTAACTTGCCCATTGGAAATGATATGCAGGTTTAAGGGCTACATGGCTGTTGATGGACAACAACTTTCTCGGTCATGATAAGTGGGTGGCTATTAGGGATCTGCTATACATATCGATACAGCAAATAAGTGTCACAATATGATACTGTATTTAGAAAATATTGATACATTGAAGTTTTCTAGTAGAACAGATAGTGATTTCTCTATAACTGTAACAGTGATCTGTCAGACTCAAATAGAAAGCCTCTCTATTACCTGTGCTATAGGTGGATTAGAATGTAGGCCAGTAAACTAGCCCAAACACACATGCTTTGCTATAACTTTTGAAGCATCCATCCTATGGCCACACAATTTACATCATTCTACTTGTGATGTAACAAGGATTAAAATGATACCTAGGGTTTTTCCCTAACGTTTAATAGTGAGGCCAAAAGTAGCCATGTACGTAAATAACTTTCGGTAAAAAACACACACACAAACCCTTTACATATCTTTACAAAAGGACCATAACTTGCTCCTATCAATTTGTGATAAGCTTCATTCGCTTTGCCAAAATTTTTTCTATCAGGCCATATATGACTCACATGAGTAAACCCACAATCGAAATTAAAGATGTGGTAAGTAGTTCAAAACAAACTAGTATGCCACTGTAGTTACAGTGTTCATTTAACCTACTCCAAGTAGCTCAGTGACAGACATTTAATCAATGTGTAGTATAAGAGTTAAGTTACCTGCCATGTGTACCCATACTGTGTAAACACACTTTCTCCAAACGTTCTTTGTCGGTTTAAGGATTAAGAGTTGACAACAATGCACAAGAGAACTAGTCACACCTCGCTAGTAACTACATGGTTGAGCAGGACCCTACAATAATGTACGGTGATGGAGAGGTAGCCACAACTGTTAGCAAGTATTGTGGGCTAGTATCAGAGGGAAAGTCTTGAATACACTTCTGAGTATAAACTTTGTAAGACACAATGATCAATACTAACAGTATTATAACACACACACCCTACACCAACAGTATCCAATAGTTTAGTGATGAATGGGTTAGCCAATTAGCATGTGGAGACATTAGGGGGCTAGCAAATTATGGTGTACTTTAGTTCACCTGTGGAGAACAACCTCATACTGTAAATAACAACTTATCAGACTTCATAATGTCCAAATAACATTATGAAACATACAAACAATGCCATCTAGTGGTGACCATAGTATTGCCAGTGCAAAATAGTACGGTACTATCAAGGTGGTATTTAGGTATTTCATACCATATAGCGTAAGTCGCCAACCATCAGCAGGTACCAATTATCGGCACTTGTAAACTATAGAGACTACAGGGTATATGGAGGCTACCAAGTTCCATATGGGCTGTTACATCATCTAAAACATTCTTAGAATCATTTTCATTCAGTGATTATTGTTGTTAAAGCTCTACACAAGTTATGCTGGGTAAGCATAGAATTGGGTAAAAATAATTTTATATTGGACCCCAGTATGCTTTTACGTCTAACCTAAATATTTCTAGAACAGCTGGCCTCATCTTCGCAAAACTTCGAAGTTATCCAAGGACTACACCTCCCATAAAAATTTTGACATTTGCGATGTTAATAATACTAGCTAGTTTTACAGCATTACCAAAATTCAATGGTATTTCCAGTTGGTTATAACAATTACAATATTGAACCAGCGCAATAACCACCTTATATCTTCTGTGTTCATCCTCTAGTGCCAGCTAACTGGTAGAGTTGGTCTAGTAAGAGAAGATGTTTACTTCACTGCGGTAATAATGGCCGCTATATCTCAACAGTGCACAACACGTCACCAAATATCAGTTGAATACTGGACCATACGTGGGGGGGAGGGAGGGGCTAGTAACAAGCAACCTAGCTTGGCAACCACGTGTTCCCCATCTCAGACCTTCCACTCTACCATCTCATAACTACAGTACTCCACTACAAATACTTCTACTCATGATCAAGTCATACATCAATTATAATAATAGCCAGTAGATTAGGCAATTACAAGAACATAATTTGTTATAATAATTATCCACAAATGATGTATCTGATGAGTGTGTAGAGAATGGTCACTTACTAGTCAAATTCATTTCACTGAAGCCATTCAAATGTTTGACAGAAACCTTTCAAGCCTTTAACTCCTTCCCATACACTACATCACCAGTTGTGGTGTACAGTAAGCTGTGCGTCACAGTAAGCTGTTAGTAGCATCAATACTTCAAGTGGTGAGGCTACTGTGAGGTCACACAGTCTAACTATCCTATATACTAGTTCAGTAGGGGCAGCTACAGGAATTCCAAGAGTTACAAACAGAATTGGTAGACCTTTGAGTAAAAACATAAGTGAAAACTATTTGACAATGTTATAAGGAAAATATTGACAAAGTTAATTCACAGGTCACTTCACGTGATAAATCATCCAAGCCAACATGAGATTAACCACTCAATTCACTTTATAATCATGCCTAAATCAATTCAATTATGGGAGGTACCGTTTAATGTTGTAGCTACATTTGCTCAGACGAACAGTAATATTACGGAAACTTAAGCTTAGTGCATGTTGCCATGGTGCACGCAATGGCAGCAACTGGTCAGGTTCAGTTATTCCAACTTTCAGGAAGCATCGATAAGGTGTGAGCTTTGATTTCTCAGCTCTGAAAACATGTTCAGTCTTCTGCACTCATGTTAAGATCACATGACGATTTTAAAATGACATCCACAACAATTCTACCATATACAGGATCATGTTCTAAGTCAGTTAGAGACCACACCCTCAGATACTCATGTTATAAACCTTGGCTTCATCTCAGTTTTTAAAATCCATAAAGATCCTTGTGCTAAGTGTCTTGCCTAAAAACATTGGACAGCATTTTAGATTTTGTGAAGGCAAGCCAAAAATTACAACATATCCCAAACAGATGACACCTTAAGGCCAACAATTGTAAATTCCTTGTTTCCCATCCTAGTCAGACAAAAAAAAAAAAAAAACCATGCAGGCAGGCGGGCAGCTATTATTTATTATATTGTTAAAATCTATTAAAGGGAGCCCATTAACTCCAAATTACTTTTTTCCCTTAAATTCAGGAGAGCTAGATTCAAATTTAGTTGTAATTTGAAAGATTTTACTAAGATTCAAACCGCTAGAAGGTTATGTTTGAAGTGTTGCAGTGTTTCCTTAGCAGCTAGAAAGGCATTTACATATAGAGCTGCTAGGCTTGTCATGCTTGAGGTGACACGTGCTAGCTAGTAGTGTGACTTACTACCATCAACTTCAACAGTACGAATATTCCGAATGTTTCACACATTAATAACAGATTGAGAATGGCAGAGAATATATGGGACTCGTGTTGATGCACATCTCAAGCTTATACCAATGGCTACTTGAAGAGATTCACTGCTAGTATTAGGCCAGATTCCGTGCACTAAATAACATCAGAAACTCACATCAGAGTCCACCTATCCAATAACCTAATCTTCATACCAATGACACAACCGCATAACTCCCTGCCAGTATTAATATTTAGGTCACATGACTATCAAATTAGTGTTGTTATGGTACAGGTTTTCATTTTAGTTTTAGTTTAGTAGGAAAAAAACATTTTATTAGTTTAGTATAATACACTAAAAGTAATTTATACTTACTAAAATAGGCTTTAGTTTTAGTAAACTAAAACAACACTATATCAAATGCAATAATAAATTTGCATGCAGCTCTATTACCATGTGGGTGGGAGACAGGAAACAAGGAATCTACAATTGGTGGCCTAACCCTATAGAGCGATAACTTTTACGTCACAAAATCACGTTAAAATGCATAACTGCAACTTCCACGGGGCAAGAAGTGGGGCAAATTCAATGGTGGGGTACCTTCAAGAGGCTACAACTCGGCTTCTGATGCTTCATTCGGCATGAAACTTACTCAGGACATAGAACAGAAGTTGGAAAACACAATGAAAAACATCACTTGGGCATCAGGTTGGTTTTACCCAGGTTAAAAGGATAAAACAGCTGTTTTGGCTCAACTTGAGAAAGCCATTGTCACTAAACAACACTTCAGTAAGAAAGAATGAACAATAATGAACCATTGTATGTCAATTTGTCGATGTAAACGTTGTGGGACTTCTATCGCACTTTTCAGAAGTGTCAATATCCTTGTGCCCACGCATGTTTTGCCAATTATCTGCCATAACTTGCCCAGCACGGATCAAACAAACCTGCACTACTTAAATATCTGTTATACTACTCTCTTCTTTGTTCCTGACAACGTGGTTTCATTTAGAAAGACAGTCTCAACAAACTTCAGGTAAAGTAAACTCGTGCCCCAATGGTATGCGTACAGTTTCTGCCCCACGGAAGTGATTATGTAACGACTGTGACGTCAGGTGTTACCCATCATACTACAGTCACTACTACTCACCCACTGTTAGGTCAGTACTAATCACCCACTGTTAGGTCAGTACCACTGTTAGGTCAGTACCACTGTTAGGTCAGTACCACTGTTAGGTCAGTACCACTGTTAGGTCAGTACTACTCACCCACTGTTAGGTCATCTAGTTCAGGTATTACTGGTAAGGTCCACCCTAGAGGGTTGAGTAGTGACGTCACTTGTCCCATTGTAGCTAGAGGCTCCACTCGGACCACTTTCCTGGCTTCATCAACATTCAACACGTCGTAGAGGTCGACCTTTATGTTAGTACAAGTCTCCTTGTACCGTGGGACTTTGATACACATCGTCAACCAACCAGGACGAGCCGTACACATGAAGTTTCTGCTCCCATCAGACTTCCACTGGCGGACTTGTCGCTGAATGTGTTTCACCCGCGAGTCATGGCGCTTGGGGGCACTGGCGAGCCAAAACACCACCTTGTTGCGGATATAAAATAACACCTTGTAGACTGCTGATATGGGTAGCAAGAAGAAGCAGACGAATATCCATCTATGGTGCGTTAACAGGTATTCTAACATTTATATTCTAATTAAAGAACACTTATCTCGCGTGATGTGTTACATTTCATCTCACGTGAAATACGTCATCACAGAGTAGAGATGTGACGATATAACGTTGGTAGGACCAGCAGAGCATGCTAGTGTAACGATACTATACAGTAAAAGATTAGTGTAGTTAATACGAGTGATTTGCGGGTAACTGAGGACGACACAACACGTAGCTAGCTAGCTAGTTCAGTGCAGATAGCTGGCCACTGACGATATAACTTAGCAGTAAGATAACACTTCAGTATTACTCGATCCTGTCTAGACACTGGATAACTGTGGATTAAATTATGATCGGATTGGTGGGCGTGATCATTATAGCAACTGCTGCATGTCTATCTTGTAAGTGACTATGCTATTCCATCACGTGCTACCTGGTCACTTCTTGCTATAGGTGGTGATCCAGTGGTGCAGTGCGACCCTAACACTGAAATCACGTGCTTTATATTTAAAAGAGCTTACTTCTGCCTGGACTTGGAGTACAGATGTGATGGAGAAGTTGATTGTATATTTGACAAAGCTGATGAAATAAACTGTGGTGAGGGAATTATTGTGTGTGTAATTATCTGCAAATATTAGCTTATTATCTATGCAGCTAGCAAAAAATACAATAGCAAAATGTTGTTAAACTTTACTAAACTTAAACAATAATTAAATCGTTGCGTGTAACATGTGTATTAACTCCAGACTGATTGCAGAGTAGCCGCTAAGTCAATTAACGTAGCTAATGTAAAGACTTATGGGAATCTTGTGGATTGAATAGACACTCAATGTCATGCACACATATTTAACTAAATACATAAATACCAAGCTGATAGCATACTACATAATTATATAGCTGCTATCATCTCAGTACAAAATTATTTGCTACATTCGTACATTAGTGTTAGTGACATCTGATCCTACAAGGTGTTATTTTCACTATTGTAATATGCTCCATGGAATGTGGTCAGATTAGCTGCTGTAACATAGTGCAGTGGTTTACACTGTTAATTGATTGGATTAACTAATTGTCCCACTATAATAGAATCATTAATATAAACAATAGCTACATAGTCCATAAGCCAGCTGGGCAGGGAGGCATATCAGTACTAGTCAAAAGTGTTGTACTAGGTTGGCCATATTAGTAGTGGTTGAGTAAACATGAAATAGGATGTCACTGTGTAGTGGTCAGGCTAGCTGATTGGCTGGACTGATTACCTATACTTGATCAACTGTGCACAAAGTGACAATATCTTATCACAATGGACGTGTGTCATAAGTGGTGTGTGATTTGTAATATCAGCTTTACTGGATGACAGATCAGGATATCTTATGAAGTTATCACTATCCCACTGAACCCACTAACTGAGCATGGAGTGATAATATTGAGAAACTGTTGAATATAGAAAAGTCATTTAGCCCTCTGTGGCTATGAAAATAATACCTAAACTGGGTCATGAATTTTTACCGCCAAAGTTTGAAGCACACACAAAAAAAAACTCCCTTTAAAGGAACACATCAAATAATCAGTGATGTATATTATATCATGTAACTATGTAGTTACCACATATTACAGTCCTAATTACATATGCTTATTAATCTCTAGTAAACTATAGCAAGTTGCATGTCACAAAGTTATAATTATATTTCCACACAATGTTGCATACATACCCTGTACCTGTAGGTGTAGCTAGCAATTTAAAGTATTCTATTGGTCACCAGTTATTGGTTAAATGTACGCTCATCATGGATACAGGCTTATGCTGGCTTCTGTTGTACCAGTAAAATGTAACAGTATACCACCCAAATGTTTGGCACTTATAGTATGTAGGTATTTTAGTCCTGTATTAAATTAAACATCAGTTTCTCATCCTCACCTGTCACTGTTTTTCTTACTACATCAATGAGCCAGTAACTGAATGCAGCTAGTTAGTAATCAAATGGTAAGCCAAATTTAACATGAAGGATAGCATTTTGAGTCTTGTGAACCATCTAAGCCAGCCATTTAATATAATAAATCAATGTCTACCTGTTCCTACTGCTATTTTGAATATCGAGTATAACATCTATGTGGCCATGTAACAGTTACAGGTGGTAGAATAATGGTGACGAATGAAGAGCAGTGCTTGTATGATAGCAGATAACATGTAAAAGTATCATTTGTTAGGCCTGTGGTGGCACTAACAAATTTTGTTACAATGTCCAAAATCATTTACTACAGTTAGTGAGCCAAATGTTTTAACAAAGTCAAAACTATCTCAGATGATGTGTCACTCATGAATTGTACTGGGCTCTAGTAACAAATACATTTAACACACACCCTATGGTGCAAGTAGAAATCACAATAGAGCGTATTCATGTGATGTCACAAATGCGGTGTTTATTTAAAACATGTGTGGAGTTTATTTGAGACATGTGGATAAAGCCCCAATGGTGTAATAGAAAATAATAGCATCTTTGTTCTTTCTAACAGGCCTTGTACAGGAGCAGCTATTTTGTGACTATGTGGTAACCACCTATGAATGGGTAACAACATACTAGAAGCATGAACTCGTAGCTGGTCTACTTCCTGATGTAGCAGTGGAACACTTCATCTTGTGTAGCGACTTGGCGGGCTCCATGGTCATTGTTTCAGAAACTATACCTATGACGCTCATATCCTTGTAACATTTTATTCTCCATTGATAGGCAACTACTAAACTGTCATTAAGTGGCTGTTCAATGCATTTGTGATGTTGAGAAGATGCGCAGAAAAATTGTTTTGTTTTTGCTGATACGAAAGGTAGAGAGAAAACCAATTCATGGCAGTTTGGCAACAGTCTATTAATGGATAATGACATGCTAGAAGTACAATGGAGTAGCTGGTCTGCTTTTTGAAATATTCCCCACAGTACCCGCCATATCGTGACGTGCGTGGGCGAGCAGATGGGGCGTTCTATTGCGATATCAGAAAGTAGACCAGCTACGATGTTGTACTTCTAGTATGCTATTACCCATCTATTGGTGATTAGCACATAGCCATGAATTGGCTGCTGCTGTACCAGGTCTGGCGGAAAGAATGAAAATGTAATATTTTTGTATTGTAGCATTGGGCTTCTTACCACACGTACTTCAAGTGCCTCATTTATAATTTCTTCGTGAATACGCTCTATAGCTTATCTATGGTACCCAGGTATAGGTTTTGTGATAACTTATTGCAAGTTTGGTCACAGATATGAACTCTATAGATGTATGTACAATTAGCATCTGACTAGCATCGTGGTAAGGTGTATCACATGTGTTCATGTGACTACAACCATGGTCAAAACTACAGCTACAAAGTAAGAATATTTATGGAAATATTTATCTTTAGTTATTTTATACAATTTTTGCCAAACTGCCAAATTTAATTTATCACCAATATAAATTTTGGTACACTGGTGTTGTATCACATTAAATATAACCTGGTAGTATATGTTAGTATATGTTAGTATATGTTAGTATAGCTAGTGCTATATCTAGTTAGTATAGCTATTTCAGGTGTGTAAGAGGTGATTATGAGTTATTATCCACTGGAGATTAACATCACTAGCATCTACATAGTATATGATTGGCTACAATGATCATACGTAGTTTGTGATATAGTCACAGAATATTTCAATTAACATATGTAAGGTTGACTCAGCCTGACAATTGAAACCTTCAGCAGTTAAACGTAACAGTTAGCTTATATTACTTTCCTAACTGGTAACTGTTTTATGGAGCTCAATGCATGGCCAACTAGTAGTGGTGCAGTGTGTGGGTCCATTGAAATGTTTGTAGATGTACTATGACCCATCAAGTAGCTACCAATCATGATAGACTAAAAGAGAACAGTTGGACTAGATACACTATAGCAGTATTTTCTGCCTCAGACAGATAATATTATGTTAAGCCTTGTTAACCATTACTAGGGTGTAACATGATCACTGTTAATTCCATGAAGTGTTGTTTTAATGACATCATCTGAATACAATTTATCCACACACAATTAGTAGCTATACAGCAAAGCCTGACCACTGACTTTCAATATGTAATTTGTGTACAAGATCACTCCCTGGTGTAGCCACCTGCTCATAAACTGGGCTCATACTCAGGGGATAGTGGCTGGCTTCCCTGAATTTTATCACGACTTCTACAACAGTAAGGATTTGTTTATTACACCTTGTCATGATAACATGGCCTATCACAGTTATTCATTGACTGTGGGTTGTCTTAAGCCATGTCAACCTAATTAGTTGTTTCATAGGCTCGATCGACCCACTTTTTCGTAGAATGAAATTAAATAATTTTGATACGTAAGAATGCAGCCAAAAACACTATAAACGCTGAGCAACAATCTTGTATTCTTCTAATGCATTTACCCTACGAATACCTCAACTACTAAACACCTACAGACGAGGTATGCTATTGTTACAAGACCACGTCCTTAATGTGTATTACTGCATACACTGCTTAAACGTTTTTCTTTATATAAATAGACTTGATTAATTCCAGCAGATGTCCATCTACGTACTGGACCATAATGTCTTAGACTCATTACTACCATAATGTTTCTTTTGTATTTCACACATATGATAATAATTATTATACAAAAATAATTACATGACATGCTACTATAGTCATGGCCATCTTAGTTCAATTCGAGGTTCAAGTTTGCAAGCTTGCAATGATAACAGTGGCTATTAGCTGCTAACCAAACATCTAGCAATGTGACACAATAGTCTTTTATGACTGTCACTTTTTCCAAGACCACTTGCTAAAACAAGGACATAAATACCTTGACAACACTTAGTAACAGGCAAAGTTAAACTTGTTAGTTAGCCATGTACACTCTATATGTTCTTGAATATGTACATAGTTGAGTTCAAGAGTACAGTCATAGATATATGCTGTATTAAGCCCACAATATATAGTGTGCTATATGAGTCTTCTACAATAATTTTTACAAGTAAATACACCTACGCGTGTATGTGCATACATACTTATGTACTAAGACACTGCAAAAAAATAAAACTGGAATAATTGGGTAGATTTTAGGAATATAAAAAGTTAGCATGTGCTAATATTGCACAGTTTTAGACTGCTCCAACAAATAAATTATCTGTTTCCCATCCACTGCCTGCATCTGATTACTGTCAGCTCTAAAAGTTATTCCTTATTCTTGCATACTCTACAGGCTCAGTAAAATTGATCTTGTAAGATTGTCAGCTCACATGCACCATATTAAAGTCAACACAACTTAACATGTGTTTTCTTTATTCATGCAACTTGAGAGATGAAGGTACAAGCTTGGGGCAGTTTGCTATGAGTGTACCTAGTCAAATAGTGGCTTTAATAGCTGCCAATTTTGTAATGGAATAACTGCCCTTTTGCATGGAAATAATTATTATGTCTGAGTGGAGGATGAGGAGCAGAGAATGTTTTAGAGTGACTTTACCTATTCCAACTAAACACTTATCTCAATTGTGATATACCCAGTGTCTCCCACAGTTGTTAAGGTTAATAATGTCAATCACTTGTCTCATGCAGCTATAGTTATATAATTATATTATTTAAAATGTTGAGGTATAGCTGTGAGGGTGTGAAACAAAAACAGAAGGTGACTCCATAAGTGGCTTGGGCTTCAGGTAGTAGATAGCAACAATCTACTAGTTAGCCAAGTATAGACGTTACATTTTGTGTTAATCTTATTCCATTTTGTTCTGTACACTAATTAATATCTTTTTAGTGTTACAATGGCTTCATTAGTGAGAACATTTCAAACTATTTGTAACCAAACATACATGATTACCAAATTCTTGTAATATGAGTAGTAGCTACATAGTAACTCTATGAGATTGTAACATGATAGACAGTTAGCTGCTGTATTAGCAGTAGTTTTCCAAACATCACATTAACACATTTTCTAAACATCACATTACTCATGCTTTCATAGTATTGGCTGGTGGAAAGTGGTATAGGGTAAACAATTCTATTGGTGAATGGACATTTTAGGTATTACTGTTATGTTACTGTACCTTTCTCAGTATATACACTGTTGACACAATTTAGTTAAGCCCTTTTATGGATATATGTATAAGATTTTGACTACAAAATGTTCTCAGTGTTGACAATATTCCTCATGGAATTGAGTAACTTCACACTACAGCAATATTGCAAGAGGAAAATGACTTTATAAAGTATTGGATATTGAAAATGGAGTCAGCACATAGAGCACTGAGGCCTGCTAATTCTATTTGTGGGTAAACAATGTGGAGTGAAGTATTGTCATTATTTTGATAAAACACTACACAATAAATGAGGATCTAGTAGGGATTGGACCCTTTGATGCCTCCTACTTGAAGTGTTGTGTACTAACAATGATGAGGTACTCTAATAGAACAGTCAGTTAGCTTTAACAGGCAATGATTTTTTAAAAAGAAATTTGTATTGACAACTTCTGGAGGTACAATCTCGACTTCTGTTTTATTATTCAATGTTTTCCTATTAGTGACCCTCTTGCCAGGACTAGCTCAACTAGCAAAGCTTCAGCAGAATGGTAGCTATTAATGTCAAAGCTTGAGCCATTAAGTAGAAGTTTATCTTGTAACTACGAATATCAGTTTGGTATGATAACTGATAGAGAGAGTGCTACTGTGGCATCCCCTACATTGCACTTTAGGGTGTCACCATATTTACAGCCAGTGTTGGGAGTAACGCGCTACTTATGTAACGCGTTACGTAATATTATTACTTTTGTGGTAACAAAGTAATATAACGAAATACGCTATAAAAACAGGTAATATAACTCAAGTTACTTTACTTGCAAATGTGACGCGTTACCTAAGTAATATAGTTACTGTAACGAATCTAATATTACGTAACATTATTACTAAAAGTAACAAAGATACTAATCTCGTTAGTAACCCACTGAGTAACTTCTAGCCACAACGAAGTAATGAAGCCTACTAAATGAGGCTTATTCACCAGCTACTTACTTATATCAAGACTTGCACATTGTCCAACAACGCAATCGTGTCACGTGATAAGGTGGTAGTTTCACACGTGACAGCTTAAGGCTATGGACACAAAGTAATATAATATGTAATATTATTATAGTTACTTTATTTTATGGGTAATATGTAACTGTAACTAAATAGTTCAGTTGCAAGTAATTAGTAATATGTAACTAGTTACTTTTAAAAAGTAACTTGCCCAACACTGTTTACAGTGTACTGACAATGATCAGCCAAAAAGTTGAGGAAAGCACCTTGTACAGGCTATACCCACCCTGTCATTTTGACAAAACTAGATAAATAATAAATAAAACTAAAGCATAGAAAAAACCCAACCTGTGACCACCATCTTTACCATTCAGCTACCACTGTCACCCACCCACCTTCCTTCTTTTCTACCTATAAATACAAGTTGAGAAGGATGCCATATAAAGGATGCATGGTGAAGAAGAAACCTAACCTGAACCTAACTGTAACTGAGGTTTGCCTGTTTATAGCGTATTTCACTGTCTGTATGAAGAAAGTTTTTGTTGAGTTTGAGGTGGCCAGGTCTAGCCGGCTTACCCCAAACTCACCTTGTAGTGGTTCTTGTTGACACCGACAATATAGCCACTCCATTTTGCTAGCTGACTGTTCCTGATGGTTTTCTTATAATTCTTGGGTGGCCACATCTCAGTAAGTTCATTAAAGCAGTTGTTATAGAAACCATCCCATTTGACTCAATGATGTAGTTGAAATATCCTTCTTAAATAGTTATAATGTATGGAGACTTTAGTGGTACCAGCCTGTACCCTAATACACATCAGTAAAGAGGAAGACCAACAGAGAAACAAAACCATCCAACCATATATAGGTGTATTGCAGTAAACCTTCTATAAAATATTTTTGCAATATTATATTATGTGGGATAATTTATACAGATTCAACTGGTTTTAAGTTGTTTGTGATGTGGGGAAGTCATGGCCACAGCTGTTTACTGTTATTAAGAATCAAGTTATCAAATTATTGCAAATTTAAAAGCTTTTTTTTGATTCAAAAGTTTTTTCAGTTGCACAGTAAGGAAAGGAGTCCATGGGAAACTGTCTATTATGGATGACTAGCTCTTGGTATGTTGACTAGTGGATGAGGTCCCTATTTTTTATTATTATGTACTCTTGTTGTAATCTATGCAACTAATCAGTAAAACCATTAACAATAGGTTATAAATATCTAATAATTAGTCTGAGTACCAAGTTATTCTGAAATCCGTGTAGTCTGAGTACATTACTGTCTTGAGAGCAATGTTCAGCTAATTTGCTACCATAGCTTTAGACCATGAAGTGTGAAGCCTTATACATCTTATACTGATTAATTTGGAAGCCTGACTGAAACACAGACAATCATACTAGTAATTAGTAGTGGATTTACTTTTAACTGTAGGCATTTTCTGTTGAGCTATAAATCCCAGTAGTAGGAAGATATTTCCAACTTATTGTTTATAGCTAAGTGGCAAGGAGATTGTGGGTCCCAGTGTATGTTGTACAGTGAGCTATGGTGCAGTTAGAAATGTTTATTCAAATGGTTTTGGAGGTCAAATGGCTTCTATCATGTCATGACTTTGAGAAGAAAATGTATTAAGACAAACTTGGCAATACCCCAAGTCTGATAAATGGTATTATATAGAGAGTTGTTATGAGCCAACAAAGTGAGTGTCTTAGTATGGATGTGACTGTAGAGTTTTCTGTAACAATGACCATCAACTAAGTTATACGTATTTTGGGGGGACACATCATCATAAATGTTACTCGGCTTTTCTGTACGTCACGTCACTCAAACTGGTTTATGACTTGTTAGACCACAACCATTGCTATCTCATCTCTGTGGCTTACATTATGTAGATGATTAATACATGTAGCCTGAAGATTTTAACAAACGCTAGAGAAGAGGCAAGCAAGTGGTAAAAAATAAATTGTTTCAGATGTAGTAACCAAGGAGAGAAGCAAGTCTTGAACTGTATAGTAATAATTATGGGATATGCAGTATGGTAGGATATATCATCTGGAGTTGTAACTACACATGGTGAAAATAATGTTCCATACAGCTGAGTGTAATATAGAGTATCTCAACACCAACATTGGCGGTGCCACCTCACTAAAGTTTTTTTTATGTTGTTAGTCTGTGTGTATGATGAAGGTGAGTTGGACTTGAAGGAAGGTAGTGAGAGGTAGACCATTCTCTTATCAGTATGTCATATCATGTGGTCATATCATGTGATCATATCATGTGATCATATCATGTGATCATATCATGTGGTCATATCATGGGGATACAAAGCTGATTCAGAAGTAAGGGTCAATAGTCAACTATCTAGCCCTCAAGGAGCAATCTGGTGCAGACCAGCATCAGAGATATGAGCACTGGTTTAGAAATAGAGAAGGATTAGCTAGCCATGCACAAATGTGAGATAAGTGACCATTCTGCCAGTCATGATGGTATTGTTGCTGAACAATCTGTACTGTGCATTTTTAGAGGGCAAAAAACCAATCTCTGACCAGACTGTTCAGTGCTAACATTGTCAACAATGGATAAAAGTGCTAAAGGCATGAAAGTCTACATGAAGAACTACACTCCACTAGTGTAATTAATTCTTGCTTCCTCTGTTGCAAGGAGGATCATCTGACCTCAACAGGCATTCGGTGTCAAGATAAACGTGTATATGCAGGGCAGCATATCAAAAGTAGGATTGACCAGGATTCCAGGTTCACTGCCATTGCCGGGTGTAGTTGAGCAAGAAACCATTTTACTCACATTGCTCCAGTTTACCCAGGTGTACAAACCTGGTGTCAACTGGGGAAAGCACATGTCCCACTACCCTTGCTGTGTTGAGTGTTAGATGTCATCAAGTGTCAGCAACATGTGTAATATTACCATACTGAGAAGAAACCATAAAACTGAGAAGTTGAACAGTTCTGTAGTCCCCATGTTATAGCTGTATATAGTATTATAGAGTTTGTATTGCAGTATAGTTTAACATGCTGTAGTTAGCATGTTAGTTTATAGTAACCTGATACATACAGCCATCATGATGTAGCTACACATTTGATCTATACATGCACACTGCAATAAATTATATAAAGAGACACTACCATGATGGCAAACAGTTTACAAATATGGTTGAACATGTTGTTGCTTATACACATAACAAGTAGCTATAACCAGAGCTCCACTTAGCCTCTCATATCTCTTGTAATATATCCAGAACACAAATATTTCAGTTACTATAAGAAACATTGTGCATTGACCCATCACCCAATACAAAGTTTTAAGCTATATAACAAAAGACACATCTTGCACCATTGAAGCCAAAGCAGTATAGAAGGTATAATATAACCTACTAACAATATGATGACATTATCTCTCCATGAAGCCATACATATATACTTCAAAGAGTTTTCGCTGGGACTAGTTATATTGTAGTCATGGACATGCTATACTATTACATTGTTTGTGGTCCAGTTTACTGTTGAGTACAACTATGCTACAGTTATAATCAGCCAAAAGGATTCCTGGTGCAGGTAGTGAATAACCTTATGTCATACGTAGCTATTGGTTGTACCCTGATTATGTACAGTATTAATGAAAAAATTACCCCGACCGTACTGTGATTCAAATTCTCTCTCTCTCTTTCTCTCTCTCTCTTTCTCTCTCTCTCACGCATGCACACACGCACACACTACACTACACACACACAGCATTACATCATATGCATGGGTAGAGCCACTTGTAGTTATTACAATGCACATTCAACTGATTGACTGATTGGTTAATTATTATCCTCTTGGTAATCAGCATGAGCCGTTCTTCCTTACTAGTCCTAAAACACATACAGTACAAACACATACAGTACAAACACATACAGTACAAACACATACAGTATAAACACATACAGTACAAACACATACAGTATAAACAGGTACAAAAACAGAACAATACACACTGGGGTTGAGCTTTCATTTGCAGCTAGTGAACCTTTAAGACCAAGTGGCATACACAAACGAGGTAGTTAGCTAATTGTCAACCTTAGCTATAGGTTATGATCTAGTGTCACGTGCACTATGCCGCACATACTCAAGATCGACACCATAGCACGCATAGATACTTAACTACAGCTCCTATATGACTTATGGCCAGTACACGGAACACGACTGGCCTCGCCACTGGCAAGTGTCACTAATAGTACAAAGAGGATAATATTACGGTGTCTATGGGAACCCATAATTGTGCCACTTTACTGTAGTGCCATATTTGGGCATTGTTTACATGCTAGTGTGCAGCTGCAGCTTTAAAACAGTGACCGCCACGTGTACCAATTTCTGTTATTTTCTAGTGGTATAGCTATTGTAGCTACGTATTATGGGGAAAGAGTTACTGGGTCTAATATTTGGCGCCACTTTATTCGTGTTATTTTGCTCGTTCCATCTAGTGCAGGGTACCGGAGAGTGCGGAGCGGACCATTTCAATTGTACCAACGGAACAGCCAACTCTTCAAGATGTATCCAACAACGATTCGTCTGCGATGGGAATCCAGACTGTAGCGACCAGTCGGATGAACAGGACTGTCCCAGTATCGGAGATGGTGAGTTGCTACCAGTATCCTCATGCCGGCATATTATGCAGTCTGTAACTTGTGTACATCATAGCTACGCTAATGTTGTATAGCTCATTTAGTGACGTGTAACCTTTCTTCTTGCAGTAAAAGTGCTGGAATATTAACCACGTGACTTTCCGCGGGTAAGCTATAGCTCGAGCTATAGCTACCTTGCAGCCACAGTTATCTGCTAGCTAAGTGATGTGGTAGAAGTAATGTGTGCATACAATGTGTTGTACACGTGGTCCTACTTGTAGCAAATACACATAAGCTTGTAATGGGTACAATGTGTGCAGTTAGAAGCCATCTATACGATTTGTCTGATGCAATAGCAGAATAGCTAGTACTATTATAGCTAGCTAATTGAACTATGTGTCAGAGTTTGTTTATCTACCCACTTGATGGATTACAAGTGATGGCCTATAGATACACATCTGGTTATTATATATGATGTTCAGCTTGTGGCTTGATGTGTACCACTAGATCATGTTGTTCTTGTTCAATTAGTGTTAGTATATCTCAACCACCTAACATCCCTGATATCACTAACTAGTGATCACACAGGTGTTAGGCCACCAGTATAAATTGGGTTAGTGAGGAATAGGCTTCTAGTGTTACTACCTGAAGATTATAAATTATGTACATTATAATTCACTGTTGAGCCATCACATTTAGCTATGGAGATGGCTGATTACTTTCCTAAGACTACGGTGTGTAGTAATGTGTTTATACAGAAACACGTTTACCAGTGTTCTATAATACTTTAGGGGTATTGGGCCTAACCTATTCACCTAATATAAATACCTCCCTGTTTTATTGTGTCTGTTAGCAGTGTTTGAAGTGGAGCAAGTTCAGTCATTGTCCTCCAGCTGCTGGGCAGGGTTACTACTGACATTTTAATAATTACCACTTTGTGTTGGGGTAGTGGTCAGTCGTGTGTACTAAACAATATGAGTGTGTGTGCTACAGTAGTGGCTTCAGTTGGTCATCTCTGATAATGATATTATGTAACCTGACAAGTGGCTGCTTATCAATTTATGACAGTTAGTAAGTAATAATTTAGTTGACTATATAGCAATTCTCACCATAAGCACTGTGGAGGTTTGTCACCTAACATGGAACAATGAAACATGTCGTAGTTGTAATTGTTTTAGCACTTATACATTCCTAGCATCTATTACATGCACGATCATGACATGTGATACTAACATGTGATCAACTCATTGTTGACTTTATCAGTACTTGTTGATCAGTAATGTTCACCATAGTTAACATGACACTTCAGTCAGTGTACACCGTCACTGACTTAGTATGAAGCACCTTTGTGTTCTAGTGGTGTATGGTATATACAAGTTGTTTGTTGTACTGTACATGTTGTGCTGTGACTGGACTAACATTATCAAACTGTTATCCCAGCACTGATCACCTCAACAGCTGTAAATATATTATAGTGAGCATTGTGTAGCCATGGTAATCCTTTAACCACCATGTTATATTGACAACCACTAACTGTAATAGATACACTTTAGTTACCTAACCATGACTCCTCAAGAGTTGATAGGATAGGCTTCTCCTTAACAATAGTCACTGGCAGCCATCATAGATGATTGATATCATATCATCTACAATTACTCAAACTATACACAGAAATGAAGCCCTTAACTGCTCATGGTATTATTATTATTATGGAGTGTGACCACATGTCAGAGATCCTGCTGGTCTATCAGTATTTTGGTTGATTAATAGCCTCATTGTGTTGTCACCAATTATTGCTACTGTATCAGTTACAATGACATCATCACATGTAATGACATACAGGGTCAGGATCAGGTGATGATGATGATAATTGTCCTGCAGGGAAATTTGAGTGTGTCCAGGCTAAACATTGTATACCAGACTCCTGGCTGTGTGATCGTGATAATGATTGTGGTAATTGGGAGGATGAGGACTCATCCATCTGTGGTAAAAACTATATTATGTTGTGTTATATAGACAAGTGTTCTATAGTTCTCATTGTATCCATCTGTCCACTAATTATCTGGCTCAGTGCTTTTTGCACTTTTGAAATATTTCACAGTTTAATAAACTACAGTTCCCTAATCATTAGACTAAAGAATTTGTCCCATATAATACTTGTAATGTTGATAAAATTGTTACTATGGTAACACTGTCACCACAGGTACTCCTCCAACATGTAGCCAATCACAATTCAGGTGTAATAGTGGTCACTGTATCAGGTCAGGTTGGGTGTGTGATGGTGATAATGATTGTGGAGATTATTCTGATGAACAAGATTGTGGTATGTGTTGATGTGTCTAGTCTAGTATTAGTTGATAATGTATTGTTATAGAGAACCCATGTGATCAGGGTGAAGTGTTATGTCCCAACCAGACAGCAGTTTGTATACCAGTTCACTGGATTTGTGATGGAGAGATCGATTGTACCTCAGGATGGGATGAAGCTGCTGTTAATAATTGTAGTATGTTGAACATTTGTGTAGCTTCTTATGGTCACTGAATTGTTTGACCACTAACAATGTGTTAGAATAACTGAAGAGTGTGGCCACTTCCTCACACATTTCATTTGTTGTAGTACATGATAATCAGTAATCCCATTGGTTAACTATTGTTTGTGGTTAGGAAGAATTGTAGGTCATATCATTGACCATATTATTTGGTATAGGTAGTGTCAGCAGCTTATAAGCACCTGTGCTCCTGGTAGTGTACTACAGCTAACACACTGGTCACTACACTAGATACAACACATTAGCCATAATCCCATCCATACAACCAGTGGTATTGTTAATAACTAGTTAACAATATATAATAGTTAGACACCAAGACCAAGGGAACTAAGCGATTTAGCAACCCCGATGGCCCGAAGCTGTAGCATCCCGAGCACAGCGAGGGCGCTACTAAGGGCCAGAGGGGTTACTAAATCGCTTAGTTCCCGTTGGTCGCGGTGTCTAACTTATTTAGACTGTGGTTTAAAGTACGTACCTTTATAGCCAGAGCATGACTTTGGGGTGAAAGAGCAATGCAGAACAGCGGAACGGTTACTTCCTGAAGTCCTTACAGTGCCCACAAAAATAATTATTTGACCGGTAACCAGAGTAACGGCTAGAGCTACAGTACATACGCTGGTTTAGTCTACTATTTGTCCAGAATCATTAGCAGAACACGGAGAAGAAGAGTGTTACAGTATTATGAAGTACTGCAGTGTGCCTTTCGTGTTATAATTATTTATCATGTACAAAATTGCTTGAGGGCAGGTTACTAAGTGAACATGTGTAGGTGACTAAATGATTTAGCAATCCTGTAAATGAGCTGTACCATAAGACTGGTTATATATATGCTATTACTATTATTAGGTACAACACATCAGCCTTGTAATGGATCACAATTTCAGTGTCATGATGGACAATGTATACCATCTGGTTGGGAATGTGACGGTGAACAAGATTGTGCTAATGGAGAAGATGAGAACCAGCCAAAGTGTTGTAAGTGTTCATGTGTCCTAATGGTGATCCGTGTGTTATGTGGTGTATGACATCACTATATGTAACACATCATATAACTGATAGGTGTGTCTAGGATAATAAAATATGTCCTGTATAATACATGTCCTCACCAGTTAGGTTTCTCAATTCATTACTACAGGTGATATGGGTGTGTAGTGTTCATATACTGTTATCGGTGTTCCATAGTAGTGGTAGTGGTAGTAGTAGTAGTGGTAGTGGTAGTGGTAGTAGTAGTAGTAGTGGTAGTAGTGGTAGTGGTAGTGGTAGTGGTGGTAGTAGTAGTGGTAGTGGTAGTAGTAGTAGTACCATTAACTGATTGTAATGTAGCCATCAATTGTATGTGATTTGATGGACTGTTAATGGTTTGTAGTACTAAATCTGTTAGTGACTTATCGTCCTTCACTAATAGTGACTAATGGAACCTGTTAATGTGGACACTTGAGAACACCTAGACATATAAACACTAGTAGGGCTGCACAACACACAGTAGTTGTTTAGTATCATACAGTAACATGAGAGATGTAGTATTTCACCCTGATCAGTATCTTCCTACATAGAGTATGTCACTTCACACTACACAACTCACTACGTTAGTCTACACTACTAGATAGGAAATAGTGTGTCTTCCTCCCATTATTATCTTAACTCTGTACTCAAGATTAGTAGCAGTAGAAGTCAATGTGTCTACTAGTTGGTCTACAGTGATGGAGTCCTTCCTACACTAGTTAAACAACTCTACCTTATAATATCAGTTATGACTGGTGTAGAGTAGATATTAGTAGCTGTGATTTGTACTAACTAAATGTATAACTCTTTAAACAGTTTGTTCATACAGAGAAGTGGTCTTGTTTACTCTAACACAACACACTGTTAATACTCTAATAGAAGAGTCACCATGCACTAGTTGATAAGGATACCACATCACCGTGAGATGTGATTATTGATGAGACGTTATTTTCTTGATACTTGAGGATTCTGATGAGAGTAATAATGTATTAGTGAAATGTTTGTGGCTGTGAATCATCACTAAATCTTGTCTCTGAAATAATTGTATATTATCAAGTTAATTATATATAGTTCACGCCTCAGGTCTAATTTATAAGTACTCAAATCTTGTTTATCACTATAGCAACAGTCACACCATTGGTGTGTCATGGCCAGTTCAAGTGTAAAGGTGTTAACACTTGTGTAAGATGGAACAAGGTGTGTGATGGTAGCTATGAGTGTGCTGATGGGTCGGATGAAAAAGAGGAGGCTTGTAGTGAGTAAAACTGTATAATGTCATCATTGTGTGGAGTATATCAGTCATCTTTATTGTAACTTAGTGTGTGTTGCGGTTATAAAACAGTATTGTGTGTGATACTAGCAATGTATACTAGTAATACTGAGACTGTATTGATATGGTACTGTATAGTCTTACCCCCCACCACACTACCCCCCACCACACTACAGGGGTAGTAGTAACACATTAGTAACATTGTTAATGACAGTGAAGCCATATCAGTGTTGTTGTAGACACTACTCCAGTTCCTTGTGTACATACCTGTGGTGACACTTGTTTGACAACAAGTCAACAATTATGTGATGGTCATTATAACTGTGATGATCGGAGTGACGAACCTGACTCATGTAGTGAGTAACCATTTTGTATCCATGTTGTTTGTGATGTAACCAGTCTATTTGTGATGCTATAGCCTAACTCCATAAATATATAGAGGAAACGTGAAGGATCTAATTACAATTTGTGTTGACTGTTGTATTAGGGTGACTGCTCTTATATCTCTTGTTTATAATAATAATAATTGTACTAAAGCTATTATTGATGCCTGGACCAGCTGGCCTAAGGCTTCTGGATAAAGTCACTACTTGTATTAGCTATTGATGTGATCTATTTATTAGCTCCTAATAGAAGAGGTGAACATGTGTTCCCTACCTGTTCTGGACAACATGTTATCGTGTTAACAACATGTCTTCATGTTCTTGTCCAGTATTAAGCCTCACAACTCCCTTGTTCTTGCTCATATCAAAGTCCTTCAATGATAAACACTTCTGGTGTTTAATTGGCTTCACTGTACTACTATATGTTTACCCAGCTGGCCCATGTGACAACAGTTACTAACCAGCTGAGCCCTGTTGTATATTAACTGACTATGTATATTGTATAGTAAACTGTACACGTCACATCCTATCACATTATCTACCTATTCATATTATACACAGATGTCAACGAGTGTGCAGTCAACAATGGAGGGTGTAGCCACACTTGTAAAGATCTGTTGATTGGTTATCAATGTACTTGTCCTGATGGATATGTTGCTAATAGCAACAACACTTGTGAAGGTGAGCTAGACCACACCATCATTGAGTGTCACTTGTAGCTGAGGAGTAACACCTTCCTGACCTCCTGTTATTCTGTATCACCACCATCACAGCTCTAGAATATTCTCTAACATGATCAACAACAATTTGACCAGTTACAAGTTGCTAGTTTGACATGTCATCTAATTGGCTAATAGGTTTAAGAAGTTTATGTAAACTAAATTTCCTATCCACCGATACTCCAAGTAGCAATGTAGACCATAATAGTGTAATTATCTACATACATACATGCATAGGCTCTGGTGAAGTTTCAGCCTCATATGCCAATAACTTTTGGAGTTACAGCCTCACAAAAAGTATCAACAACAGAAAGATTCATTTATACAGCCAGTATAGGAAGAATAAATACAAAACAATTATAACAATGATATACAAAACAAGAGTACACCGTCCTGTTCACCACAAATAGGCTAACCCATTACTGCATGAGTAGGTTTTCCTATTGTCACTTTTCTTTGCCATCCTTATGGATGTACAGGAATAATTCTTTGTCCTTAAAATACAAATATGAAAGATCAACGGCATAATATCCCTTAATGTGACATTAACAAATGGCATGATTTATATCTCATGTTCCATTGGTCTAAAACTACAATAGATTTTTGAACTCTTCTTTGAGTAGGCAAATAAGTATGTAAAGTAATATGTCACAATAATTATTATAACAGTGTGACTGTTATATTAGAGTAATTTGATCAGTACAATCCTATCTCACTACTGTTACAAGGTTGTGTTGTTATTTCAGATGTCAACGAGTGCAAGACATACGGCTCATGTAGTCAGGAATGTATCAATGAGGTTGGTAGTTACATGTGCAAGTGTAGACCAGGATATGAGATGAGTGCTGCTACTAATTCTTGTAAAGCATTAGGTAATGGTGATCATGTGATCTCTGTGTTGTTACCATGACTACACATCCTCAGGCGATGCTGCGGTGTTATTATTCTCACATGATACTGGTATATTTGCTGTGAACCTGTTGAACTATAGCAAGTCAGTAGTCTTGTCCGGGTTACGAGGAGTGTTCACGTTGGACTATGATTATAAACATCAAATGGTACGTGTTGTACCTCAATGTTGTTGTGTTGTAATTATATACTGGCACCTTCTGTATGTGTGCCTTATCAATGAAGCCCTTTCATTGCAATGTAACCATTCTAATAAACTATACACAACTACAGTGACGTACTCTTATGGAACCACCTGTCAATATCAGTTCGTGTCGTTTGGTTAATCACATGATCAGGTGCTGTTGTATCAGCCACACCAGAAGGACTAGCAATTTGCTATGATGAAATGAAGTTTATTATTATTATTATTAACAATTACTCTAATAGAACAGTCGTGGTCACAGTTTGACTATAACAGTAACATGTATGTTATTGTTCAGTCTCTTACCCTACTACCTTATATGGGTTAAATGTTATGAAGTAAACAGTGAAGTACCTTGACTGGTTTATTAGAGTATTTAACAGTTCCAAACTACCTCTGATGGGCTCACACTACCTCTGATGGGCTCACACTAGCTCTGATGGGCCCAAACTACCTCTGATGGGCTCACACTACCTCTGATGGGCTCACACTACCTCTGATGGGCCCACACTACCTCTGATGGGCCCACACTACCTCTGATGGGCCCACACAACACTACCTCTGATGGGCCCACACAACACTACCTCTGATGGGCCCACACTACCTCTGATGGGCTCACACTACCTCTGATGGGCCCACACTACCTCTGATGGGCTCACACTACCTCTGATGGGCTCACACTACCTCTGATGGGCCCACACAACACTACCTCTGATGGGCCCACACTACCTCTGATGGGCCCACACTACCTCTGATGGGCCCACACTACCTCTGATGGGCCCACACTACCTCTGATGGGCTCACACTACCTCTGATAGGCCCACACTACCTCTGATGGGCCCACACTACCTCTGATGGGCCCACACTACCCCTACTAGAATCACTTACTACACAAGGCTAAAAATGAATGACTTATTTTATTAAAAGATTTTACTATTCAATAATGTTTATCTTTCACCTTATATGGTATATAGGGCACCTAAGTTGTGTGGTAGGGCCCAGGCCATCCTCTAAATATGTCACTGTATAATAACAGTTGTAATGTTACACTATAAGGAACAGTTACTATGGTTACACTACATTATAACAGATGTACTGGTATGAGAGCAAAGAGAAGGGAATATTCAGAGCATCATTTAATAGTAATGAGACGGAGAAGATAGTTATTGATGTTGACTACACAGATGGGATAGCTTATGATTGGATAAATCATAACGTTTACTGGACTGATGCTAGCAATGACCACATAATGATGGCTGGTGGGGATGGTAGTAATCCCAGAGTGATTGCTAATACCACAGTTAATGGTACAGTGGAGGAACCCAGAGCTATTGTGATTGATCCATTTCACAAGTAAGCTATCTGTTGTGTCTACACAATGTTCTACAGGCAGTTAACCAGACAAAAACCAGTTACTTCAAAATGGTGAACATGTGTTTCCTACTGTAACATGTACTGGAACAAACATGTTCTCATGGTAACAACATTTTTCACTCCTTCCTGTTTGCAGTTTATGACAAATACTATAAGATTTAAGTACATTTCCCAGGTAACAAAGAGGTAATTAACTAAGGAAAAGCCGGAGGCCAGGTGAATACAAACTGACTACACTTAGAATTCAAAGCAGTGGGGCAGTACGCCAGGGGCAGTACGTCAAGCCATACAAGTGCTGAAACCATACAAGTGTGACAAACATTTGACGCTGTTTTACATAATTACTGAGCAATTGTGGTTTTGGAAATGAACAACAATTCTCACTTCCATACAGCCTGCTACAATGACTTGGAATCATTTTGCTGTGAAACAACATGTCTAGACAGGTTATTTAAGCCAAGTAGAAGATTGTAAACAGCTTGGAAATGTAGCCACAAGAACAGCAGTGCCAGCCCATTGTAGACTGTTAATTAACTCAACAGGCTTGTTTACTATACGTTCTTGTCAGTGCAACAATCGTGATAACATTACAAGCTTGTACCAGCTGCTAGAGCCTGGCTGAAGTGGCTGTTTGCAATCCACATGGGGCGAGGCTTTATGGAGCAGTCTTCATTCACTACCAAACAACAATGTGAACTGCAGGGGATATCCCTTACGAGTAAAACAGTACAAGTTTATACCATAACCATAGCTTTGTTTACAATTATCCCATTAGAAGATCACTACAAGTTCACCATTTCATGACGTGAAATTAGCACTTGTATGGCTTGGCATACCGTAGAAGAGGTAGTGTTTGCAGTTTTACTGATTCTCTTTCCTCAGAAATACTTAATATGGGTAGTGATAAAATGGTTGTTGTAATGCTATATTCACCACCACAAATAATTGTTGTATTACTGTCCTGTAGACACATTTACTGGACAGATTGGGGTACACAGGCTAAGATAGAGAAGGCATCACTTCAAGGAAAGAACAGACGAGCCATCATTACAACTAACGTTCATTGGCCTAATGGACTAACCATTGACCACACACTAAAGAGATTATACTGGATTGATGCTAAACTAAAGACAATAGAGACTTGTGACTTTAATGGCCGCAACAGAATGGTAGTTAGGAAACTAGCCTTTACCTCTCACCCCTTCTCGATCAGTGTGTTTGAGGATAACATCTACTGGACAGACTGGGATAGTGGAGCTGTTGAGGTGGCTAATAAGTTTAATGGTACTAATCGTGGACAAGTTATCCAATCACATTTGAGATTATTGGGTGTTAAGGTGGTACACCAAGCCCTACAGCTGCCAGGTAGTGTATTGATGATGATATGTACCATGGGTGGTGTATGTGATGTGTTGATGATGTGTACCATGGGTGGTGTATATTGTAGAATTAAGTAACACACTCCAAATAGAGCAGTCGTTATATTTATGGCCAATATACAGTACATGAACGATATTAATAAAAGCCAACTAATTTTTTATGAATGTTTCATTGCTGATATTTCATTAGTATAAAGTCTCCCTAGCTGTCTCGTAGATTCGCCTTATTTGCTTGCTTTACGGGTGACTGAGTATTTTCATTAAAAAGTTGAATTTATATACAACAAGCTCTATATAGTGCACCACATATTACATCATTAGCTCATTATATGACACTGGCGAGACAGAAAAATAGTATAATAATAAAAATAGAGTCTAATTAAATATTATAGTCAAAGCATTAGTCTTTAGAAGCTCATTGATTCTTTTCCTTGCAGTGATAGCTGCCTTTCTAATTGATATTTCACGCCCAGCGTGTTGCGAATGTTCACCCACTCTGTCAGACACTTGATTATCTTCCTCAGGAGTTTGTAAATGTTTAGTGACTTCTAATGGATAAAGTTGATTAATAGCTCTTTGCACATAATGACCATTGGACAAGTAAATAGTTACTGCTCTAACATTACCATCTTTTCCTCTGTTTAGCTTATCAATTTTTCCTAGTTTCCACATCCCTCGAGGGATTTTATCTTCTTTAATGAGAACAACTTCACCTTTTCTGGGTTCCACCTGGATTTGATTTTTCAAAGTTTTATGATAAGGTGAGGCTTCCCTTAAACTAGCAAGGTATTCGTTCCTCCACATGTCCCAAAACATATTCAGTTGTTTTTGACCTTTCTTCCATTTGTTAAGTAAAGTTGTCATTGAATCTTCAGAAGGACAGTAGTCAACTTCGGAGTCCATCAGAGGAAAGCATCTCAAATTGGAATTCAAAAAGTGTGCAGGGGTTAAACTAAACTCAGATTTAAATTCCTCGTACACATATGTGAGTGGTCGGGTATTTACAACTGCTTCTACTTCAGATAATGTAACAATGAATTGGTCCAAAGTAAGTCTTCTCAATCCAATTCCTTTCCTAAGACATCGTTTCACCAACCCGACAAGTTGCTCATAAAAACCCCCTTGCCAGGGTGCTAATGCCGTAGTAAACTGCCACTTGATTCCATTACTTGAAAGGTAAGTGACCACCTCGTCATGTAGAGCTATCTGCCTCCATTGTTCATCAATCACTGTCTTCACCAATTTAAATTGAGCAGCGTTGTCAGAGATAATTGTCTCTGGTCTCCCCCTCCTTGCCATAAATCTCCTTAAGCATTGTAAAAAATGTTCACCAGAAAGACTTCTAACCCATTCCAGGTGAATTGCACGAATGGCAAGGCAGGTGAATAAGCAAATCCACATCTTCATTATCACTGCTCCATCTTTCACAAATACTGGTCCCAAATAATCTAACCCAGTAAATTGGAAAGGTAAAGATTCAGATACTCTTTGTTTGGGCCAGGGTGGCATCCTTGGTAAAGTAAATGATGGTCCTTCATGACGTCGACAAACTAAGCAATGGGACAGACAAGCTCTGACCTCCGCTCTCCCTTGAGGTAGCCAGTACTCCTGTCGCAAAGTAGAGAGTGTATGGGAGATGCCAGCATGTATCAGCCGCTCATGTATCTCTTTAATCACCAATCTAGTGAAATGCTCTCGCCGTGGTAGTAGCTTAGGATACTTAGCATCTTCAGACATCTCAGCATTCAAAAATCTGCCATGGCATGTCAGTATTCCAAATTCATTTGGTGCTAAGCCAAGTTGCTTCTGTAAACCATTTCTCTGTTTCTTAACAATAGCTTGAAACACATCTGAAAATCTTCTATGTTGAATTACATACACCCAAAACAAACCGACAGCTCTTATATCCTGAGAATAAACACCACAGTCTGTCAGGTTATCAATAATCTTCAAAATCTTATGTTTGCTGTACATTCTCTTTTTCAACTCATCAGAACATTTATCCCACACTCTCTTTTTAATGAACCTCAAACAGAACACTGTTACTCGAAGCAATTTCCTCAAAGAAGAGTATTTTGTTTCATCAATTGTACACACTGATCCTTGATCACTATTCTCTTGAACAACATTAGCTGCTTCAAGAAATACATCACCTGCACTACTTGCCTGATGAAACAGTTGATCAAGATCAGTTGATGAAATCTCAGGTAAATTCCAGCTTGGCCAATTTCTTTCAGCAGATTGCAACCAGGATGGACCATGCCACCATAACTTTGACTGTTTAATTTCTAAAACTGTAAGTCCTCTAGTCGCAAAATCTGCAGGATTATCTTGAGAGGGAATAAACCCAAAACTGACATTCTTCAATTGTCGTATTTCATCGACTCTGTTTTGCACAAACACTGGTAGTTGCTTATCACTCTTTATCCAATGTAAAACACACTGTGAATCTGTTAGGATCACTTTCTTAGAAATGCACAACTTCAATTCATCAACAACAAATTTAGTAGCACGAGTCCCTATCAACACAGCCAACAATTCTAGTCTAGGGAGGCTTAAAGGTTTCACTGTAACACCCTTCTTCCTCTTATTACCCAATGGTGAAAGCCTCATTTTAGAAAATATCAGGTTCACCTTAACTGAATGTTGACAAACAACTCTTAGATAAACTGCTGTAGCGTATGACTTAGCAGAAGCATCACAAAAGGTTAAAATCTGGTAAACAACACCTTGACCATTATCACAAACATATCGAGGAATTCTCAGTTCTGACAACTGTTGTAATACCTCAACAATCCTTTCCCACTCTTGAAATAAACATGGTGTCAAACAATCATCCCAACCCAATTCATTAGTCCAAAGTGTTTGTAGAAATACTTTACCAAAAAAGGTAACTGGTGTCACAAAACCTAACGGATCATAAACCTTGGCTACTATGCTAACAACACATCTCTTAGTAACATTAACCATACACTTCACAGTATCTTCCTTAAACCCACATATTTGTAAATAGTCTTCTACACTGTTCCATAACAGCCCAAACACCTTCATTACAATTCCTGTTGACCTTTCCTTTATAGGTAAATAATCTAAAAACTGTTTACAATTGGAAGACCATTCTCTTAAATTCATTGATGCCCTTTTAAAAATGATTTTGGCCTCCTCATAAATCTGACAAGCCTTTTGAACTGAGTCAACCCCCACTGACAAATTGTCAACATAGATATTATCACACATCAATGAGGCAATATCAGAACCATCTTGTTTTAAATGATACTGTAATGTTGCCTCCAATAAGAAGGGACTGCATATAATGCCAAATGGCACTCGACAAAAACGATACACACATAAATTTCCATTTATCTTATCAGGTCTGGTGGGATCCTTGAACCACAAAAATCTAGTTACGTCCCTCTCACTTTCTTGTATTCCCACCTGTAGGAAGGCCTTTTCAATGTCTGACAGAATTGCTATGTAATAAGTACGGAACCTCAACAACACACCACACATGTCTGGTAAATTAACTGGGCCTCTATATAGACATTCATTAAGACTCTTCTCGTGTTGACTAGCTTTCACAGAGGCATCATAGACTATTCTGATCTTAGTTGTAGATTTAGATGGTGTAATTACCGGATGGTGTGGGAGATAATGTTTCTTATTTTCAGTTTCACTTCTCCCATTAATGATTTCAATTATCCCACCATGAAGCTGTGACTCAATGACATCACAATACTGCCTAAGTAAACCATGGTTATTTTGAAGCCTTCTAGACAATGACTTCATTCTGCCATAGGCAATATCAAAATTTTCAGGTAAGATAGAATTAGGCTTCCAAGGCCACGTAACAAAATAACGCCCTTCCTTGTAGCAAACAGTACTATTAAATTGTTCTAGAGCCTTGTCATCATCCTTCACATCAAATGATTCAGTAATCCCTATTTGGTCCAGAGTCCAAAGGTCACTCAAACAACGGTCATCTGTAACAGTAGCAATTGCACATGAAGACACTATCTGTTTATCATGTTCAGTATGATCGTGATACCTTCCTGTAATTATATAACCCAGCCTAGAAGACAACAACAACAATCCTGAAGGTAACACCACTCTATCCTTTCCTACTATATCCCAGAAATAGTCGGACCCAATTAAAAGGTCTATTGTAAATGTATTTCTTCTCTCTGGGATACCGTCAGCCAACCTTTCAGGAGCAATGGTATGAAGGAAGTCCAGATCACTCTGTAACAATGGCCCACGCTGAATTGCTCCAGTTATCTGAGGAAGTACATTAGCATTCAAAACAATAGGTGGATTATCCTTAGCAAGAATAGTAAAGCAGACCACACGTGTATTCAAATTTTGAGGCCTTGTCCCACCAAAGGTTGACACTAATAATGATTCATTTCGTAATGATGGCAATTTCAATTTTCTAGCAAGCTGTTCTGTCATAAACATTCGTTGGCTGGCACTATCCAACAGTAAGTATGCTGAAACCTTACAGCCATCACTACCACAAATAGTTACCCTAGCTGTCTGCAACAATACCTTTTCACCAGTTGTTAGTAATGTATGGGACAGGCTCACATTATTACTTGTTGACACCAGAGAGTCACCTTCTGTTTCACTAGTAGCTAGGCTAGTTGACAAATTAGTAAACGACTGATTAGTCCCTAAACCAGAGCTCTCTGTCATCTGATTATCACTGTCGTAAGAGACCTTAAACTGTTTAGGACATATACTGCGGTGGTGATGGCCAATCCTTTTACAATGATAACAAGATCTTGACTGTGCACTAGGGCACTGCTTGTAAGTGTGACCTACCCTCAAGCATATAAAACATCTTCCCTCACTTACCAACTGACTCTTTCTATTATTAACTGTAACATACCTGTCACAGCTGTCACTAAAATGACTTCCCCTACAAAACACACATGGTCTTGATGGCTCACCCTTTTGATAGTTGTTTCTCACACCCTTTGAATGACCCTGTTTACTGTTTACAACTAGGGCTTCAGCTGACAAGTTGCCCTCTACAGGTGATACTGGTACAGGTTTAAAACTACCAAAATTTCTATGACCTTTAAAATTGGGTGGTTTAGACATAGCTTCATAGCGTTGAGCATTGGAATGAATAGACACATATTTCTTTAAAGATTTTCGTAAGGAAGCAACAGTCCAAACCTCATTTATTTCCTTAGATTCTTCAAGTTTCACTATGACATCCATGGGAAACTTTGACAATATCTGCTGTACAACACTCCGCTGGTGACCAACGTCTTCCCCTTGGGACTCGAGCTGTCGAATTATTTTCTCTATGGCCTCATGAGTGTTCTTAACTTCATTAAATCGATTTGAAGCAGTCACCAGGTGCTGCAGCTGAGAATATAGAGCTTCCACAATATGTTCCCTTTTACCAAACCTTTCCTTTAACAATTCTATAACAACAGGATAATTATCATTTGTTACTGATATCCCATAAATAACTGAAGCCGCTGCCCCTCTGACTGAACCCTTTAAATAACTAAACTTAGTGACATTAGAAATGGCTGTTTGTTGATGAACAGATGTACTAAATACATCCCAGAATTCTTGCCAGCGTAAAACGTTACCATCAAAGGTCGGTAGAGTGAGTTTTGGCAGCTTCATCGGTAGATTAGGTGGCTGTTGTTCCTCAACCAAAGGTTCCTTCGGTAAAGGTCGCCGTTCTGCCCTTTCTTGCAGTCTCAACACTTTCTTCAGGCGAGCCTGCAGGCGAGCACTCGTCTCTCTTGAATCAAGCAGCAATTCAACAAACCCGTCGTCACCTTCCGCTGCCCAGAGGTATTCTTTCTCCTCTGTTTCGACCGCTGCTTTGGAGTCACCCTTGAGTTCCTTTAGTAGCGCTCTCCACTCGTCATTACATCTCTCCAACAAAGCCGTATTCGTGTCCATTCGATGAACCAAGTCTTCTATCTCCGTTTCTTCCTTCTCCAAGTCCTTGTCGTTGATAGGCGTCATGAAAATGACTCTCGCGTTCTTTATGTAGCCTTGTAAGCGAGCCCTAGTCGGCCCCAAGAGCTTGCGAATCGGTCCTGACATCGTTAGACCCTACTCACTGCGCCACTTTCTGTCTCGTAGATTCGCCTTATTTGCTTGCTTTACGGGTGACTGAGTATTTTCATTAAAAAGTTGAATTTATATACAACAAGCTCTATATAGTGCACCACATATTACATCATTAGCTCATTATATGACACTAGCTGTATATCATTTATAGAGAGGATGTCCTTTTTTACGAGGTTAAATGTGTCATGTATTTAGTTCGGTAGGTCTATATTCTGTGTATTCATAGCTCCTGTGTGATGTAGTTGATCGGTGTGTTACATATCCAACTCTTAACTACTCTAATACAGCAGTCGCTAGATCTAGAGGACCACATTGTTACTATGGTTACTATAGTTACTACAGGTATAGAGTGTCAGAGGCCAGTACAACCTCACTACAATGTTACTAACTTACAACAAGATGTTTACCTTAGTGGAAGGAATGTCACTATTACTTGTGTTGAGGGATATGTGTTGGTTGGTAATGCTACAGTGACTTGTTCCAGACAAGGAACATGGAAGTCTCAACTACCTCATTGTATGAAGCCAAGTGAGTTAAAAGTAAATGAAGTTGTACCTCTTCTGTGTAGCCAGCTGAGTAGCTAGCTGAGTTACTATATACTGTATTACAGTAGTAGTAGTAGTAGTAGTAGTGATAAAGTACAGGTGAAGTATTTTCTTCCTTTCCACAAAAACTATTAAACTCATGTCAAATGTTTGAATACAATAAGCAAATGATTTCAGGTTTTTTGGCTAAGCAAATGATATCAATTACTTTGGATCACATGAGCTTGTCCACAAACTACAGTAAAGCAGTTTGTAAGGATGTAGAGAAGTTTAATGTACAGTCAACCACCACACCTAATACTGTTACTGTTGTGATTACTTGTAGGGATCAGATGTGTCATCCCCAATTTCCCTAACTACAATATAAGTGATGATGTCATGGAATACTTTGTTGGTGACAATTTGACGGTGAAGTGTCGGGAAGGGTACAAGTTGATAGGACAAGATGTTCTCACTTGTTCTAACACGTCACAATGGACACCTCAGATCCCTCATTGTACCAGAATAGGTGAATGGTGTACCGGTAGTGTAGTGTGTTATCATAGATATACGACTCCTAATAGGGATTGGAAACGGCGTCACGTGCCAGAAATAAGCTTGTTTCGAATGTTACGGGTAGTTTCCGTAATTTGTATCGTATACTAATTTAATTGTCAGTTTAAAAGGTTTTGTGAGAGTGATTTAGAACCTAAGAGCGAAGTGTGCTACCATCCTACTAGCTTTGTTCCACAGCTTTGGCATTAGATTAAACTAGAGGAGTGGCTTACAAACCATACTGTTCAATTCTAGTGACCAAAGGGGTTCAAAAAAGCCACGTATCGTCGATACCAGAAGGTGTACACAGCTGCTACAGGAACAGAAACGTACCTTGGTGTAGAAGTGATACTGAAACAACATGATATGGTGAGTTTCTTCTGTGGGAAAGGCCAGTCATTAACTTCCACCAAAGCAACTTGTATTGCTCAACCTTAGAGAACTTTCATATTCTACTAAACCTACACTGATAGTCTACAGTAAAGAGAAATGTTAGTCTTTTCATGCTCTTCAAAGCGGTAACAAGCGAAACACGCCCCGTATCTAACCAGTGACATCAATTGTACAAGTAGTATACTGGGAGCGTCATGCCATTCCAATCCCTATTAAGAGTCATATATCTATGGTGTTATGTAGTGTAGTGTGTGTGTGTAGTGTAGTGTAGTGTGTGTAGTGTAGTGTAGTAGTGTGTGTGTGTAGTGTAGTGTGTGTGTGTGTGTGTGTGTAGTGTGTGTGTGTGTGTGTGTGTGTGTAGTGTGTGTGTAGTATGTGTGTGTGTAGTGTGTGTGTAGTGTAGTGTAGTGTGTGTGTGTGAGAGTGTGTAGTGTGTGTGTAGTGTGTGTGTAGTGTGTGTGTAGTGTAGTGTAGTGTGTGTGTGTGTGTAGTATGTGTGTGTAGTATGTGTGTAGTATGTGTGTGTGTAGTGTGTGTGTAGTGTGTGTGTAGTGTGTGTGTGTGTGTGTGTGTGTGTGTGTGTGTCGTGTAGTGTAGTTTGTGTGTGTAGTGTGTGTGTAGTTTGTGTGTGTAGTGTGTGTGTTTCTGTGTGTCTTGTGTGTCTGTGTGTGTGTCTAGTGTAGTGTGTTATGTAGTGTAGTGTGTGATGTAATGTACTTACACTATATACTACCACACCTTGGTGTCATCATAACACAGGTGGAATATTAATGATACAATACTAGTATTGGTGAAGTAATGTTACTCACATTATCAATATTATACTAATGATTAACACAACAACAGCTTTTTCTTGCTTTAGTAGTTACAGTGCTATGATTCTATTATTGACATTACGTCAAGGAGATAGTTGTGTAATAGAACACTCTAATATAACAGTCAGTAATCACCACACATTGTAACATTTCATTGTCAACACCATGATATTGTTACTGTGTTGTTCAACACCAATATACTACTGTACTATACAAGTTATACTGTACAAGTACAAGTAGCATATATTTATATAAAAACAGCCAAACTGTGAAAATAGGGTGCGGCCCCCTAAATGCCGGGATGAAAAACAATGTGAAATCAAAAGTGACACACCAGCTTGTTGGGCCACACACTATACCTGTTTACTATATACATATTTGTGGCTCTCCATGTAGTGCCCACCTGTCCAGTCCCTGAGGGTGACAATTACAACCTGACACAGCACACTAGACCAGACTACAAGGAGGGACATAACCTCACAATATTGTGTAATGAGGGGTATGAAGTGGATGGTGTGAATAACGTGATCTGTACTAATGACTCGTCATGGAAACCACAACTACCAAATTGTGCACTAACAGGTAACTCGTAATAGGGAGGAATAGGCCACTATAGTACACTATTCTAGGAGGAGTATTGTGAAGTGTATTATAATAATTATATAGCTAGAGACTTATACACTTTTCTATGGCCCCAAGCTGTGACTTCTGACCCCCTTGAAATACTCTAATAGAACAGTCACCTATTCTAATAAAGGTTCGGTGGTGTATACAATTTGCACTGACAGAATGAAATCACTTGTTGTTGTTAATGTGGGGTGTGGTTATCAACTATTATCATTACTTCAAACATACTACAGATTATTACAGTTACAATACTAATCCACAGGTGTACCATGTCCACGACCTCAGGGACTACAATACAACACTACGCTGCTGACCAAACTAGACTATGTCCTGAGGGATAATGTAACAATCACTTGTAATGTTGGATATCACCTGAAGGGTACCAGTCAGGTGATGTGTGGACCAGGCTCCACTTGGACACCATCACTACCAACTTGTGTACTAACAGGTAACTAGTAATAGGGAGGAATAGGCCACTATAGTACCCTATTCTAGGAGGAGTATTGTGAAGTGTATTATAATAATTATATAGCTAGAGACTTATACACTTTTCTATGGCCCCAAGCTGTGACTTCTGGCCCCCTTGAAATACTCTAATAGAACAGTCACCTATTCTAATAAAGGTTCGGTGGTGTATACAATTTGCACTGACAGAATGAAATCACTTGTTGTTGTTAATGTGGGGTGTGGTTATCAACTATTATCATTACTTCAACATACTACAGATTATTACAGTTACAATACTAATCCACAGGTATACCATGTCCACGACCTCAGGGACTACAATACAACACTACGCTGCTGACCAAACTAGACTATGTCCTGAGAGATAATGTAACAATCACTTGTAATGTTGGATATCACCTGAAGGGTACCAGTCAGGTGATGTGTGGACCAGGCTCCACTTGGACACCATCACTACCAACTTGCGTTGAAGAGGGTGAGTTACTTGGGCAATATGTGTGTGGAGGGTAATGAGTGTATTGACTCATATACACTAACATACTGTGTAGTAGTGGAGTACACTAGCATACTGTGTAGTAGTGGAGTACACTAACATACTGTGTAGTAGTGGAGTACACTAACATACTGTGTAGTAGTGGAGTACACTAACATACTGTGTAGTAGTGGAGTACACTGGAACCTCAGTTATCTGGATTCCACTTATCCAGATTCTCGGTTAACCGAAATACGGAAATGACTGCTCTATTAGAGTAGTGACTGTTCTATTAGGGTAGTTGACAACAGGTATTCTTTTAAAAATTTTTTTTCTTTATGCTATTTTAGGGTTTTATACACAGTTTCAGAGATACAGACTTTTTAGACTTATGGACCACCCCTGATCCCAAGAGGTTCAGATAACTGAAGTTCCACTGTATAGTTCCACTGTATAGTTCCACTGTATAGTTGCTGTGTAGAGGATATTATGAGCTATATATAAGAGTGTAGACTACATCCTGTCACTATATCAACATTACATGACATGGATGTTACTCCACTGTATCTTACTGTACACTCATCTTGCTATACACACCTTTTCACCTACTCTACTCAAATAGATTCATCTTGTGATCAAATGTTCACTTGTACCTCATCTCATCAATGTGTTGACCTTGTCAAACTGTGTGATGGAGTTAGTGATTGTTCTGATGGATCTGATGAGCTACCACAATCTTGTCCCACACCTAGTGAGTTATTATTAGCTAGTTCATATGCTGTTTATACCTTATAAGGTGTTATTGTACTATGGTGTTTATAAGATGGTGCTAATTACATTGTATAATTTTCAACATTAATTTTTAGACCAGCTAAAGTATTGAGCATATTTACGAGAGTTGACTTTCAAGATTTTTTGATAGTCATGCAAACATTTCTCCACCAGGGAAGACAGTATCAGCAAGAGTTAATCAGCCAATGAATGCATTTACCCTGTTTGGTCTTGAGCCAATGGGAACAAGTTACAAAGTTTCTCCCTCAAGTAAACAGTCACCCACAGAACATTGAGCTTAGAACTATTGTAATTATCAGAACAATGTACTTAGCTACCAGTGCCTTGTAGAAATAAGACGACACTTTAATACATTAAATCGTGTATTCTAATGTAACACTCTAATAAAGCAGTCACCACACATGGACATGATAGAATTGTTGTTTGAGCACTGCCATAAAACATAACAGGCTACTATCAACCTCACTCCTAATATGGAGCACTCCCTATATTAGCTAATGGTGTACTAGTGTACAAGATTAGGGACCCGTCAATTTTGCTGGAATATGTTTTTTTGGAATAACGGGAAGAAATAAGTGAGGAGAAAAGTTTTGACATAATAGGACAAACTCAAGTGAAATGCACAATCCAAGATATGTCTGATTTAGTGCCTTCTTCAGAATGTTACGAAGAAATGTCGTTGGTGATCAAGATACTCTCATAGAGCAGTCACTAAGTAATAAGTAGAAGGAAAAATTAGGAATTTTAAGCTGGATTAGGGATCAAAGAACAAAAAAACAGGGAAACAAGGGAACAGCTAAAAAGTTGTGAAACAAGAGAGGTTGCCTATACCTGCAGATACACTAGTGGACATCTAATCCCTACTCTTCAGTCTATAACCATGACTGAATTAGGGATTAGATGTCCACTAGTATATCTGCAGGTATAGGCAACCTCTCTTGTTTCACAACTTCTTAGCTGTTCCCTTGTTTCCCTGTTTTTTTTTTGTTCTTTGATCCCTAATCCAGCTTAAAATTCCTAATTTTTCCTTCTACTTGTTTGTTTACTTTTTTGATAACACAATTATGACTACTGAATCCATGTGTACCACATTAAAAGAAAGAATGGCACCAGGCATTCCATAAAATAATTTTGCGTCTAGACGTTCACCCCAATAATCAATTACGCACTGAAAAGTGAGTTGGCCACTACGCTTCATTTATAGCTATGCTTCGCTCATTACTCAGCATTACAAATGAAGAACAGTACAAGAAACTTCTCTGCAATGAATCCAGTCGCTACGGAAAATGCGGGCAAAAAGCATGACACAGCCAGAGGGAAGCCATATTGTGATATCGCAAATCGACACTTTGTGTTGTCAGCATAAAGAACTGGAACACAAAGGAGGACAAAGGTTAGTCCATGATACGTGCATTGTACTGCGTGCGGTTGGCGAAAAGGCACATCGTGGGACAAAGCGACGTCAAACAGTGAAAAAGCCAAGCCTGTAGCCTTATCCATTGTCGAGTTATGCTTGGCTGAAGACATCAGTTAGTTAGTTAGTTAGTTAATTAGTTAGTCAGTCAGTCAGTCAGTCAGTCAGTCAGTCAGTCAGTCAGTCAGTCAGTCAGTCAGTCAGTTAGTTAGTCAGAATAAAATTCTGTTAAATGGAAAATTTTAAAATTCCGTAGAACTTGTTGGAAGGGTTTGGGGGTTGCTCTGAAGGCATTTTTGGGCTTGGCTATGCCTAACCAATACTGCCAAGCTGTTATGAAGGAAATTTGAGGCTGGTTATAGGGTGACATTTTTGGGCAAGAAAGCCCAAAACTGCATGATCCCTAATATACAGTACTGTATGATAGGTAGACTAGGGGTCTAAGTAATTTAGTAACCAGACTGTTGTGGCGCCTGAGCGAAACGAAGGCGCCTGAGGGTTACTAAATTACTTAGACCCCTGTGGTCTGAAGTCTAACTTATTTAGACCCTGTATGTAGTTGTTGTACCTTAACATTGTTGACAGCTGCTTGTAACAGAGAAACGTATCATTAAGTAACAACAGTTATGGGTTTAAAATTAATTTTCAGGTGGCAATAAAAACATAGTGCAGGTGCACGTAATAAACATGAAAAGGGTCTAAGTAATGTAGACACCTCCAAAATCCACCACAAAAGGGACCAACAACATTTAGTCTAATAGAACAGTGACCAATAGACATAGTGAACATGGTAGGGTTTTTGACATATGCTATGTTAAGCAAAACACAATACTTCTGACTAAGTAATAGACTAAAAGTTAAAGAATTGCTGAAGCGAAATAATCAAAACAAGCTGGTTGCTATTCATATGTACAAATAATGTTAATGTTCCAATCACATGACCATCACATGGTGTTATTACTATCACATGATATTGTTTACAGCTGGTCAAGAGAGCAGGGGTGATAGCAATGGAGGGAATGGTCAGTAACCATGGTAACATGTTCAGTGGTTTTACATTATTGTTACAGGCGCAGCCATAGGAGTGTCAGTTGTCATAGTGGTCATCATCATAGTTGCCATTGTTATTGTTACTGGAGTATTGTTCTATTATAAACTGAGGTAAAGTGATATTATGTGAGATGTTTTGTGTATGAGTAAAGATTTGACCAAATGATCCCGAGCATTCATTACACCTCAGAAAAAACATCTGGTTTATTATACATGAAAAGCTTGTGTCCTCAAGGCATAGCTAGGATTCTCTATTGAAGAGTTTGGATCTGGAAATGGGGAAGATCTGTGGTGCTTCCCCTTGAGCGGTTATAGATGAAAACAATGTATAGACAAAACTCACCCTTAGGCAGTACACTCAGTTATCCGAACCCCTTGGGACCAGGGGTGGTCCATAGTCTGAAAAATCCGTATCTCTGAAACTGTATATAAATAACATTAAAATAGCATAAAGAAAAAAATTTAAAATATCAGTTATGTTTAACCACCCTAATAGAACAGTCACTACTCTAATAAAGCAGTCATTGTGTAGTTTGGTTAACTGAGAATCCAGATAAGTGGTGTCCGGATATCTGAGGTTCCACTATATTATTAAAATGAGTTGTGTGTGCATCTAACTAAACATTTGCTATTTCTGTTGCTTATAAAAACTACGTAATAAGAGCTTCACTTCCAGTTAACATACTGATTATCTTCAAGTACATGGGCTTCCTATGCACCAGAATCCCTTGGACTTTCTTCTTAATATAAGCATTGTTACAGTCCTCTTGTTGACAGTCAACAATCAATGAAGCAACTCCAGATGTCTTGTGCTACATGCTCACCTCATGGCAATAAACAGTCAACGATAATACTAGGGCTGTGCGATAATGGCATAACCTATTATCTCGATAAGTGACAATCATTTTATCTTAATAATTGATATTACCTCGATAATATGTGACATCATAGGACCACAGTTTTTGGCAAGTAGTGGTTGTTAAGTCTGAAATTTTATCACTTCCCCCAACTAGTTTGACACCTTTCCACAAGTTTTCCATCTGACTGTGGTTGATTTGCAATAGATTACAGAGATTTACTATTTATTATCTTATTTACGATAGGTGATTTAGATATCTAGATAATCTTTTTATCTAAATTATCTCCCAGCTCTATATAGTACAGTTTATGCTAACCTGACACATGTATAACATATTCACTAAACGTTTATTGTGGCTGTTACCTTGTAACTAACCTTGCGTCTGTTCTTTGTCATTCCAAGTGATCATGTGATACACCCATAAAAACAACACTTGTTGATGATTCCACCACTTATATTAAGAGTAGTACAGGACTGCACTAGTGTGTATAAGCCACCTCACTAGTGTGTATAAGCCACCTACCAGTGACAATCAATGGTGTGATTGCTGGTGTCATTACAATGGGGGGGGGGGGGGGTACCTGAACCCCTGTCTATGCCCTCGGTCGTACAGTGTCCTATTTTAAGAGGTTTGAATGTTACACACAGACGTATAACAGATTATTGTAATCCAAATGACATGTTATATCCTTCCTCCCATCAGGTTGCAGAGGAGATTGATAAGGAGCAAATCATTTGATAGTCCTGTGTACTCTGTTGATGATCAGGTACTGACTAGCATTATAATGTGATATGTTAATATATGGCATGGTGTGCTCTATTCAGAATGTAATACTACCTGATGCAGAAGAACCGATGAGTAATTCATTACCGGGAGAATGAAATGAAGTGAGTAAAGTATTTAAAGAACTGATAGCATAGCTAGTGATAATCAGTAACTATTTCCACCACACTTAGCTTGTGTTGTTGTGTTTGCCAAATTTCAAGACTCTGGGATTGAAACCAGCTGCATAGGTCAAGTCTTGATCAAACACGTCTCATCTACAGTACACAATCAGCATACGTGATGATAAATATTAATCATATGCAGTTGTACTTAATGTTGTGGATGGAAAATAACTGGCTGAGCAAAAACCAGTCATTTTTACACATTCCTCGAATTCCATTTTATTGTTTCTCTGTTATCTATAGTAACAAAGGAGTGGACAGCCAGAGTTTCAGCCTTTTGTAATGAACAGTCTTGAAGTTATAGCACTAGACAGTTGGAACAACAAGAATTTCAATTTATACAGCAGCAATACAGCAAATAAATTACAAGTGCTTAATTAATTGATCATAACTCATGGCTTAAGCAAGTTATGAATCTCAATTGTTCACCATAAACTGAGAAATCCATCAACTAACCCTAACCCAAGGTATAGTGCTTACCCTGTACTGGCCCATGTACGCAAAGAAGAAGGCTATTTCAAAGGATGACGACCGTATACTCTATTTCATAAATTAAATGACATGTCTTTGTTGTTTGACACAAAACAAACATTTTCTTACTCTCCATGAAAAGGCAAATCAGATGGTGTATAAGTTTTACTGGTTTGAGCCTGCGTACTAAAGTGATTAGAACTTGTGTAAGCTTTTATGCGGCATGTATATTAATATTTACAGGGGCGGATCCAGACTTTTTAAAAGGGGGGGTTCCACTCTGGAATTGCAACTTCAGCCTAGCTGTAAGTCAAAGACCAAAAAAAAAAGGTCATCACCTGCTGACAATAGCTGCCCCTCACCATAGATACCCTCACCAACTATATTTCTTTATAACCAGATACAGAGCTTGCTACACTGCTCCTCTGAAGACTACTGTGACTGCTCTATTAGAGTATCTCGAGTAAGAGAGCCTCTTTCTAAGGGGGGTTCCATGGAATCCTTTGAACCCCCCTGGATCCACCCCTGACTTACCAAAATCAAATATTGCAATAACAGCTGGTTTTTGCTCAGTCAGTCACATGTTTACAAAGTTACAGAGTTGATATACTGCTCTATTTTAATTTTTTTTAAAACTGGGTACCTCTGAGTTGGCAATACCAGCCTCCTGTTATTTGTACAATAATTGTAATATATGACACTACAGATTTATGGGACCTACAATCATTGTATATTGTATGTTAAACCCCAGTGCGTGGGAGTATCAAAGCGCCGCGCTGGGTTATAACTACCATACAGCTAGACAGAGCGGCGCTGCTACTGTACGATATATTAGTTATCACCCAGTGATAACTAACTTATCACCCTGTTACGGAGCCACTCAGTCTCTTTCGTGACATCATAATAACCGCGAATGGCATTGTTTACCAATGGAACAAAGAGCCAAATAAGGAAATATTGATACAAAACACACCAATACAGCACTTAAAACTACCTAAATCTTACAAGAAAACTGTTAATCCTTTACACAATAACACTACAAATTACCAATACCGTGATAGCTAGTTTAACAAATGTCAAGAATAGTCCGTGACGATTTTCGCTCCAGCAATCACTCCCAACAGTCACTATGGTGAAGAACTAACTTCCTCTAGTTTCATCGTTCTATCTTGGACTATGGTAGCCACTTGTTGGTCTTTATTTTTCTCTTGCACACCACGCGACATCACCATACCAATTTCTGACAAAGGCGAATCGTACCTGGAACCGCTGCTTCATAACACCGCCCTTCGCTACAGTTTGTAGGCAGTATGTAAGGTCTCTCTTGTAGCTACGAAGTAGAATCTCCACACAATTCGGACAAAATCTTGAGCACAGTGACAGGAACTCAAACCAGAACTTAATTTACTATTCGTAAACTTCTGCGCACTCCCGCGCACTGGGATATAAAACAGTTATATCCCGTATACTCGGATGATATCATTGTTATTACACTCGTCCTCGGTTCCACCTCGGACTCGTGTAATAACAATGATATCACCCTCGTACCGGGATATAACTATAACTTATAAAATAGCCATCTTATCATTGATGTTATTTCTTCCCTACAGGTCACCAATGAACACACTGCCATACTGTAATATAAAGAGACTATTAATATAATGATAACATGTACAGTATAATAGGCCATTACATGATTATAATAATAATGATGATGATGATTGTATAATTGTAGTTCACTAGTAGTAGTAGGGATGTGGCGATTATGCCAGCATAATTTAGGGAATAATAGGAATCAGGAATTACACTAGCATTTTGAGGTGATTATAAAGCTTTAACAGTAGGAAAATCTGTAGATTGCACAATTGTGTTAAAAAAAATCGAGATACTCTAATAGAGCAGTCACTGAATATTATTTACTCTAATAAAGCAGTCACATTGAATGAAATACTCTAATACAGCAACCAGCTAAAGAATTCAAGACTATTTGAAGCAAATGGTCTGATACTGCAATAAACTGGCATTATTAGCCAATTATGTTGGGAATAATTAATGGGTAATTCTCAAAAGCATAATAGGTGATCATGAGTACTGCTCAATAGCATAATGCTCAATTTTTGGAGCATAATAGCCTTAGTAGCTGTGTACACAGCATATACATGGAAGGTTGAACTTGTGTAGATTTGAACTTCCACCTGTGCAGGACATCATGAAGATCATGACTTCACCACTAAGCCAATTGGAGCACTGTCATGTCTCAGCAAAAAGTGTTTTAAAGCCATCATGGGATAAGTTCAATGGAATAGGTGTTGACATTTGCAGTCTAATTCACCGAGTCAACACTCCAGTCTTCAACATATTGCCTGGCTAGCAATTTGTAATACCAAAAATTTGTACTTACCACACGATGAGTATATTATGTAAATGTAATGTGTTAATGGCTGTCAGTATAATATTCTTTAGCAACCTAATGAAGAAAGAATGCACATAGACAGACAGACGGACAGCTTTATTGTAGATACCCAATCTGACATAACCAGGCTTTGAGTTTCCAAATAATTAACCCAGCAGCTATTTCTCTATACATCTGTGATGAAATGTTTTTTGTAGCTGGATGGAAAGTGTTTTGTCTAAACCACGTCAGTCAGTAACTTCTTAGCAAAAACTAAAATATAAATGTCCATATAAGAATCTATATAGTTTATAAAAGACAGCAATAACATTTATATTCCTACTCTTTCAAACATCAATGCCAGAATAATCTTATTCCTGTCATAAAATCATTATAGAATATTCTTTTCTGCTCCAATTTTTTTTCTGCTTGTGGCTGAATACGCAATCCAATAAAACACCAAAAATTAAATATGCCATACTTTTGGTAACAAATAATTTTTACCTCTAAAATCTATCACAATTCTGTAAGCAATTATTCTATGATCACAGCACTCAATTGGTCACTGGACAGTAGCTAGAACTAGTCCTGAAAATTATATCATGACTGCTTATTGCATGTAGGAGATATAAAGCAATGTGGACTTTGTGGAGTGATGTAAAATGATTACACAATACTAGATGAAGGGATATAATACTGCATGACTTCCCATGCCTTCAATGTACTAGCTAATATTGATTATTGTGTTATATGCAACAACTTGAGGCTTGCTATAGTTTTAAGTCTCTACCAAGTGTGATGATTTTTCAAGTCACATGTATGGAAAAGCTATAGCTATTAGTCAGGCTGCATGGCGTAGTGCTAAAAGCCGGAACGGAATGTGACTAACGAAATAAGCTGCATATAGTAAGAAGAACCTAACCCTAAAGGTGAAGAAGAAACCAAAGCTGAACTCTAACCCTAACGCTAACACTACTAGACGCTTCCCCTAAAGTCTACTACTCGTGGCAACTACTGGACGCTTCCCCTAAAGTCTACTACTCGCGGCAACTACTGGACGCATCCCCTAAAGTCGACTACTCGCGGCAATTACTAGATGCGTGCCCTAAAGTCGAAGAGAGAGAGCAACAACTACAGTAGGAAGTCTGGATGCTTTTGAGCTTAATATTACGTAAGGGTTATGAAAGGTGGTGAAAAGAGTAAAACCCGGAATGGAACGGAACGGAACCAATTAGGGCGCGCGCCAAATAGAAAAATCGTTTGAGACGAATTTTGCATCGTTTCCAACTGCCACACAGTGACTAGAATTGTGCTAGAGTTCATTTCCTTCTACTTGTATGCAAGCTAGAAATCGCGCTCTCGAAGTTTCTATTTAATGCCCGCCACGTGGCATGTTGTGCTCTTACCAATCCATCAAATTCTATTTAATCTTGATGTAGAATTGCTTCCTTATCATTGTTATTTTTTATTTTATTTTATTTTAACTGCTTTTTAATGCAGGCAAGGCCTGCATTAATGGTCTGTGGGCAACTGGTGTCCACAGCCAGAAAAAGTATACGTACAACTTACAATTACAATTGAATGTATAAAATTACAATCAAATTAAGTTAGCTGGCTAAGGTTATTACATACATTTACATTTGGTATATAGTTGAACTATCCTATAATTTTAAAACTTACATGTGTATTTAATAATAAACTTACTTATATAGCTAAGTACTTATTTTAAGAGAGAGCAAGAAGAAGAAAAAAAAAAAAAAAAAAGATTAATTACTGCTGAAGTTTGGTGGGCGAGGAGACTTGGAGCAGGTACTACAAGGGCAAACAAAGTGCATACTGTGGGGATTGTCAGAGTTAAAATTGTTTATAAAATGCTGCCAGAAGATCTTGAGTAACTGTGATTTAATGGTGGGAAAAGGTTGATTTAAGTCAAGTACTGGTAGACTGTTGTAGGTTCTTGGTAATCTGTTAAAGTAGAAGTTACTTTGTTTGTTGGTTGATGTAAAATTGTGTTGAAGCTTGTTACTGGTGGAGGATCTGGTAGGATTGCGGCAAAAGTTGACATAGTTACTGATATTGAAATGATTAGATGGATGCTGGATTGATTTTACGAAGAAGAGTATGTCATAAAGATCATAGGTGTACATCAGTGGTAGTATGTTAAGTTTGATAAGACGTGTTTTGTAATCGGTTACATAGTCATTAAGAATAAATTTGGTTGCCCGGCGTTGGATTCTTTCTAAAGCAGAGATGTCGCAAATAAGGTAGGGGTGCCATAAAGGAGAACAGTAAAGTAATTGTGATCGAACTAATGCTAAATATAAAGTTTTCTTGGTTGGAATGTCAACTGAGTGGCTGAAGGTACGTCTCAGTAGTCCAAGGGTTCTATAGGCTTTAGCTGATATATGGTTATAATGATTTTTCCAAGATAAATCAGTTGATAAAATGACACCGAGGTCACGGTGAGTACTACTAGTTTTGATTATAGTGTCGTCTATGAAGTAGGATGTAGGGAATTTTGTATTAAATGATAGATGTATAAACTTGCTGGTATTAAAAAATTGGTTCCAATCTCTAGACCAGTTTGCCATTGAATCAAGGTCTTGTTGAAGTTGTATGGAGTCTAGATGTTCAAGAATTTGTTTATAGCATTTTGTGTCGTCTGCAAAGGAGAGAGCATTAGAGGAACGGACAGATAAAAATAAGTCATTGATGTAGATAAGAAATAAAAGTGGTCCTAGAATACTCCCTTGAGGCACACCTGATAGGACTGGTAAGAAAGTGGAATATGTACCATTAAGGCGAACGCATTGCTGTCTGTTGTTGAGGTAAGATCTAAACCACCACCAAAGATTACCAGTGATACCGATTTTCCAGAGTTTTAAAAGTAATTCATTGTGGGGAACTCTGTCAAATGCTTTTGCAAAGTCTAAGTATATTACATCTGTTTGAATTTTACAGTGTTCATGAATACTGTTTAAAAATATGAGAAGTTGTTGTAAAGTTGAACAGCCTTTCATAAATCCGAATTGACACATAGAGATGACATTGGAAATGGAGGCTATAACTTTGTTGTATATTAATCGTTCAAGTACTTTTGATGCAACACAAAGCAGAGATATAGGTCTGTAGTTGGTGGCACTGTTTTTGTCACCAGATTTAAAGATAGGAGTAATACAGTGAATTTGCCATTCAGAAGGTAGTGAGTAGTAGTGGATAGCATATGAAAACAAATAGTGTAGAGGTTTGACTAGAACAGATGTACAGTGTTTTAGAATTGCTGGACTGATTCCATCGATACCAGTTGCCTTGTGAGGATCCAGAGATAATAATACATCGTAAACGTCTTCTTCAGAGATGTAAATTGAGTCGAGGGACACACTTGCTCGGGGCATATTTTCAAAATTAGGAAGGGAATAAGTACTTCGAGAGAACACTGAGTAGAAGTATTTGTTAAATAAATTAGCTTTGTCAAGGTCTTGAGAGGCAGAAGTATTGTCATAAAATATTGTGGAAGGGATGGAAGCAGATTTGGTAAGGTTTCTCACATACTGGAATATTTTAGAGTCATTGCTGAAAGCAAAATTGCTCACCAGTTTTGCTTCAAAGTTGGCCTTAGCTTGTTGGATGCTAGCCTGTAGGGTTTCTTCAGCTGTTTTGATACGGAGCAGATTGTGTTCAGTAGGACGAGACTTGTACTTCTTTCTTAAAGTGCGAAGACACTTAATCTGGTGCCGTATGTTGGATGTAAACCATTTAGGAGATTGTGAGGACTTTAATTTGAATTTCGGCACAAATATATGCATTCCTCTAATGATACTGTTCTTAATAAAATGCCATATGGAATCAATGTCTGGTAAGTGTTCACAAATAGAGAAATCAATGTGTGACAAAAAGTTAATAAGTCCAGGGTAATTAGCTTTGGAGTAATCAAAAATGACTTGTGAAGTGTTAGAAAAGTTGATATGTTCCATTGGAAACATAATAGTGAATGAAATGACAAAATGGTCAGTTGGTATAGGTTTGTAATGTTGAGGGTGAACATTCAAATTATCGATGATATCTTCATTGTTGGTAATTATCAAGTCAAGTATGTTTCCAAGGTTATGTGTGGGTTCATTTACTGTCTGGGTGAGATTAAGTTGAAACAGCAGGTCACAGAATTTGTTGGATCTCGAGGAAGAGCCACTGAGGGTGGTCCAATCAACATCAGGGAAATTGAAATCTCCTAACAGAATTATTGGGTTTGTGTTGTTGTTTATCAAGTCTGTAAGGTAGTTGTATAGTAATTCATGATAGGTGTCATTTGAGTTTGGTGGAATGTAGACTACACAAATGATAAATGGGTTGTGAGAGGAAATGAAAACTGTGACAACTTCTACATCAGGTGGTGATGGCAATTTATTGCTAGTAATGTTATCTTTAATTGCTATGAGAACACCCCCACCTCTAGAATCTCTGTCATTACGATAGATACTATAACAATTAGGAAGAATCTCATTATCAAAAATGTCACTAGATAACCAAGTTTCAGTGATACATAGAATACTGTAACTAGAGGAATAGACAAATCCTTGGAATTTTGATAGTTTATGTACCAGACTTCTGGTATTCAAAAGACAGACATGTAGGCCAAGGGTTGTATAATCATTAGAAATAGTTGAAGGATCACTGTGTGTGCAATCTGGTGATTGGGAAAGTAGTCAATTGTTGGAGGTATCCATATCAGCTCTAGCTTGTGGCGATTGAGATGGAACAAATATTGAATTAGTGACTTCTCCAAACAACTTATTCTGAACAAAAAGTTTATTGCTACGTATTTTGATGGTTTTACGATCTGTTCCCTTTTGAATTAAGTGCCATCTTTCTTTTAAGAGAAGTGATTCGTTATGTCTTTCTTCATGAGACATATCTGGTTTGACCCTTATATCTTTAGGTAACTTACTGGCTTTGGATAATAATAATGATGTGTCAATAGCTCGGTTAAATCTAATAAGTATAGGCCGAGGTTTCTTGGATTGCTCGCGATATTTACCCAGTCTTATAAGATCTCGTATGGATAGTGGGTTTATACTGCTTTCAGCTTCAGTGACTATGGTGGTAACTTTATCTAAATCATGATCAAGTCGCTCACGCCTAGGTGTTCCCTTACTACATTCATCTATGCCATATATTACCACATTGAACTTACGGTCTCCATCACTGGGTCTGTTGGTCAAATTGGTGGTAGTAGGTGGTTGGGTTTGTTTGCTTGTAGTAGAGGTAGCATTGTTAGAAGCCATTTGTATTTCCTTTTGAGGTTGCTGTTGAGAAGTTGAAGATCGAACTGGTTGATGATCAGATACTGAAGCTTTAAGTGAGACCACTTCTTTAGATAGGTCCTCCACCATGGTCTTCAACTCCCGCAGCTGTTTGTCTTGTGTGATCAGGCGGCAATGGGGACAGTAAAAAGGTTCTTCACTTTCCTCTAGTATTTTGAATAGAGCTTGAGATAATCCAGCACATTGCCGGTGGATCCAGGAGTTACAAATACTTTCACAGAAAATTGCTTCCTGACCATCTGAATCTTCAGTGGCGTCTATTATGCAGTCCAAACAGACTGGGCATATTATTGAGGTTTCACCAGGTGAGCTCTGCAGTGGCCTTTTCCTTTTGGAGCGTGGCTGAGGAGTAGTGGTTGTCATGGTAACTCGTGCTCTTCAGTATTCTGGTAGGAGCAAAACGAGAACAGACAAAACGAACAGAACGAATTGTCTGACCTTTACTTGTACCGTTAAATGAGTTTGGCCACGGTACCACAGCGTAAACGTGTGAACTCCAAGTCAGGGCGATGGGCAGCCAACTAGCCCCAGGGTAGACTCCAGGTAGCGTCCTCGGGATTTCTTAGACACCTTAGAAGACCAAAACAAAGTAAGACCAGTCCAAACAAGGCGAGCGACACGAAGAATCACAGAGGATGAAACATAGCAACCTCCTCCGATCCCGCTTTTTTATTTTATTTTATTTTTTTTTTTTATTGTAAAAGGTAAACTACTGTAGTATTTTCATGTTATAGTCGTGTCCAACTCTTTAGTAACAGCGAGGATGGTTTTCTGAAATCTGCCAGCATGGGCAATAATTTACGAGAGTTAACTACGGTGCATGTTAGTGGCTGTGAATCATATGCTTACAGTGCTTACAAAATAGTGTAGCAGGTTAAATGATAGTTTTTCAGCGTATGTAATAGACACAATCCAAAACTACGTAATTGTCATAGCAACAGCTTTCCGCCATTTTGAATGGGGCCAGTATCAATTATTACGATTGCGTTACATTGAAATCCGATGATGAATAAAGCTCGAACTGGGGGGTATTGTCGAACAATTGGCCGTGGAAGTCTTCGAGGTTGTAAATTGGTTAGGGGCAGGTGGTTATCAGGGTTGAACAAGGCGCGAAGCATCGACAGCCCAAATTGCCTTGTTGGCCCACACAGGAAGCACTGCGAAGCAAATAGATAGTACTTTAATATCCATTATTGCGGTAAATTATTTGTGATAGTAACCGTAGTAGCGGCTGACCATCCAGGCGCTCCTTGTACAGGTAAACAAGGGAATTAGTGTCGTCAGCGCTTCGCGCCTTGTTCATCACCTGATAATCACCTGCCTTTAGCCAGAACAAAGAATTTGCAGCATTAAAAGCTTTCATGGACTATTGTTTGACAATACCACTTAGTTCGAGCTTTCTTCATCGCTGAATTTCATGCAGTGCAGTTAGTGATTATTGAAATTGGCCCCATTCAAAATGGCGTCCGAAAAGTGGGCGTGGTTTTGGATTGTGTCTTACAAAACGCTTTCGTGCAGTGGGCATTAAATAGAAACTTCGAGCAAGCGATTTCTAGCATGCCTACAAGTAGAAGAAAACTAACTTCAGCACTATTCTAGTCACTATGTAATGGTAAGAAACGGTGTACAATCTGCAAAAACGATTTATTGACTTGGCGCGCGCCCCGTTCCGTTCCATTCCATTCCGGCTTTTAGCACTACCCGGCTGCATGGGTCAGTATGGTGTAAGGTAGGAGCAGACACTGAACTACTCATGTTCAAGAAACTAAATACCACAATGTATCACCTTATAGCAAGCTAAAATGCAAAAAACACATTAACTGTATCTGCAACTAGTGGTAGAAGAAACACACACTCAGTCTGTCAGCAGTAGCTATAGGTTAAGTGCACTGCATATCACTTATGTTAGTCCACTCATGAAGTATATGCAGCATTTTTGTGGTCTCCAGCTGCAGGCCTGTATCTTCACACCAGCAATAATAACATTAACTTTAGAATGCAGCGGTTGCAGCCCAAAAGAAGAGCAGTCCAATAATTATGTCATAACAGACTCAGTAGTGTCAGTGGGCAGTGATATGCCATCAAATTCACTCTAAAAATAATTAATCATTGTGTAGCAATAGCTATCCTGCAAAATCATAACTGGCCTAGCTGATGTATCCATACTGGAATGTGTCCCCACATATCAGGTATATACTAGCTGATGTATCCATACTGGAATGTGTCCCCACATATCAGGTATATACTAGCTGATGTATCCATACTGGAATGTGTCCCCACATATCAGGTATATACTAGCTGATGTATCCATACTGGAATGTGTCCCCACATATCAGGTATATATACTAGCATTTTGATCAACATTAGCAGAAACTATTGTAAACTCAGCCATTCTGGGAATAATCAAATGTGTAGAACTCTTTTCCTACCTGAGTAGTAGTTAATGCTGTACATCATAGCTACATAATAATTTTAGCTATAGCTCATGTATAATTTTATGGTAACTAATTGTGTACAATATATACGTTTTGTGTGAGCCCTACAATAGGAGTAACACTAGCCACACTGTATGGGTGAGTTATATAGGCAATCAACAAAGCTTACTAAGTTTAGTTACAGGAATTGACTGTTGCTATATACATTATTGTATAGGCTCAGTTTAAGGTTATTAATAGTACTGCAGTTTATAGGTAGCTACTCAGGATCATCTGTTGGTTCATGACTAATTGATAAGGCTTCTATACCTGGCTGATGGAGTACTTGTTTTGCCATGTGCTATATAGCTAGAAATAATATTGAATTTTTAGTTAATGAAAAGGTATAAAAGGCTATTCACTCTAAGTATCAACAAGAGGTGGACAAAAATATATTTTAGGAGTAAGGTAAACGGATAATTCCTTTTACCAACTAAACCATCAGCTCTATAGTTTATGTAAAGTTTCATATAATACACAATCTGGGGGCTGTGCCCACTGATACCTTGTTAAGATCTGGTAGAACTACACACATGTTACCCAGCTGCTTTTTGAATAACTTTATAGTGCAACAAAATGTGGCCACTGTATTATTCTATATACTTGTTCATGATCATGTAAGTTTCCAAAGGAGATGCTCTAGGAATTAAACCAGAACCATGAAATTATTGGTCTCAATGGTAAAGTAAATCACACAATAGAGCGGGATAGTGAAAAAAATGGGCAGTTTGTGATACAACTGATTATGAAACTTTCCAAACAAATTACACTCCTTATGACATTATTTTGTTTTTTGATATAGTGCCATTGCAGATTTGACCTTTGGTGACCTTTACAGCCATTTTACAGTGAAAAGCTACTATTTCTGTATTTATTCCCCTGAGGTATTGTTTTAGCTGTTAAAACATGGTGTTGACCTAATAACAATTTGTTTGAAGTGAATAGCTCATTCCACTTTAGTGTGTTTAGTGGCAAAAATTCTTGAAATTTATTCATCCTTAGGGTCAATGAGCATTCATGACTACATATATATAATGTCCATATACAAACTTTAATGTATGGAGATCAGATAGTGCTCATCATGCAGAGACCTTGATGAGTGGTGATTTGAGTGATGATATAGAGCCTTATCACTAGATGACATGTTTAGGTACATGGAACAACACTGTTTTTGTGTTTCACAATGTAACGCTGTACTTTGAGTGGGCAGACTCGTTATCAGCAAGTGTTGACAAATAAAATTATATCAAGTTTAGCAAATTGTGTAACACATAGCTTTTCAGGGGTTTACTTTTCCATAATAAATGTCTCCTTTGGGTGGCATTGCCAAAAGCTTATACTGTGTAGTGTGCTGTAGAGATTATGGCTGCTAATGACTGTTTTTTGCACTTAGGATAAAACATGTAGTTTTCATAGGGCAAGACATGATGCTGCCATCAAGATTTTTTGGTCAACCAGTTCGTTCGACTGATAAGCTACATAAGGCAGGTATTAAGGCTACAAAATTGACATAAAGTTGATTTGAAGTTGTTTCTATACATCATTCCTAAGAACTATAAAGGTAGCTATAATTTGATGGTGTGTATAATAGTTTTACTTTGACAACTAGTTATATATGATTGACAATTCTCAATAACATGTTTTGATATGAGAACCTTAGACAAGCTGGCATGTGATGTCCTGAGAGTAATAATTATACTGTGTCAGTAGTGTGCTCACAGTTAGATCCTTACCATAAAGCTAGCTACATACATCTCAGTATAGCTAGCTACATACATCTCAGTATAGCTAGCTACATACATCTCAGTATAGCTAGCTACATACATCTCAGTATAGCTAGGTACAGTATAGCTAGCTACATACATCTCAGTATAGCTAGCTATATACATCTCAGTATAGCTAGCTACATACATCTCAGTATAGCTAGCTACATACATCTCAGTATAGCTAGCTATATACATCTCAGTATAGCTAGCTATATACATCTCAGTATAGCTAGCTACATACACTTCAGTATAGCTAGCAACATACATCTCAGTATAGCTAGCTACATACACCTCAGTATAGCTAGCTACATACATCTCAGTATAGCTAGCTACATACACCTCAGTATAGCTAGCTGCATACATCTCAGTATAGCTAGCTACATACACCTCAGTATAGCTAGCAACATACATCTCAGTATAGCTAGCTACAGTATAGCTAGCTACATACACCTCAGTATAGCTAGCTACATACATCTCAGTATGGCTAGCTACATACACCTCAGTATAGCTAGCTATATACATCTCAGTATAGCTAGCTACATACACCTCAGTATAGCTAGCTACATACACCTCAGTATAACTAGCTACATACACCTCAGTATAGCTAGCTACATACATCTCAGTATAACTAGCTACATACATCTCAGTATAACTAGCTACGTACATCTCAGTATAGCTAGCTACATACATTTCAGTATGGCTAGCTATATACATCTCAGTATAGCTAGCTACATACATCTCAGTATAACTAGCTACATACATCTCAGTATAGCTAGCTACATACACCTCAGTATAACTAGCTACATACATCTCAGTATAGCTAGCTACATACATCTCAGTATAACTAGCTACGTACATCTCAGTATAGCTAGCTACATACATTTCAGTATGGCTAGCTATATACATCTCAGTATAGCTAGCTACATACATCTCAGTATAACTAGCTACATACATCTCAGTATAGCTAGCTACATACACCTCAGTATAACTAGCTACATACATCTCAGTATAGCTAGCTACATACACCTCAGTATAACTAGCTACATACATCTCAGTATAACTAGCTATATACATCTCAGTATAACTAGCTACATACATCTCAGTATAACTAGCTACATACATCTCAGTATAGCTAGCTACATACATCTCAGTATGGCTAGTTACATACATCTCAGTATGGCTAGCTACATACATCTCAGTATAACTAGCTACATACATCTCAGTATAACTAGCTACATACATCTCAGTATAACTAGCTACATACATCTCAGTATAACTAGCTACATACATCTCAGTATAGCTATATAGCTACATACACCTCAGTATAGCTAGCTACATACATCTCAGTATAGCTAGCTACATACACCTCAGTATAACTAGCTACATACACCTCAGTATAGCTAGCTACATACACCTCAGTATAACTAGCTACATACATCTCAGTATAGCTATATAGCTACATACACCTCAGTATAGCTAGCTACATACACCTCAGTATAGCTAGCATAGCTCACATAGTGATTTAGTTTGCCATACATTAGTCTCAATAGTAGGAGTGCAATTAATCCCAAATCGTATGGCCTTGTTTCTGTAATTGCACTGTAAAGTAGCCAATAAAATAGCAGAATAACTGAAGCCTTTTAAGTGCAACAAGAAAGTGATATAATGAATAGCCAATCAAATAAGCTGACAATAGAAGCCTTTTAAGTGCAACATATGTAGATATTTTGAGTAGCCAATCAGAATTGCTGACACACGAAGCCTTTTAAGTGCAACAACAAATGATGTAATACAAATAAAGATGATGCAATCACCTGGTAGAAGTTAATGGCCACGTAGAACTGGATAGATGCGTACTACAAACCACGAAGGGTAGTCACTATGTGATTAGTAGGCAATCACACACATTTGAGTGCAATTAGGGAATAATTGTACGAGTAACAGTCAAAATTGCATGAGGCAAAGCCGAGTGCAATTTTGGCTGTTACGAGTATCAGAGTTAGAAAAGAAGAATGTCACTCCTACCAATAAACCACCTTTGCACAACCCCACACCAACTACCTCTACCAGTGAAAATTCTAGTATTTCGAACAACAAGCCCTCTACTGCTTCTAATAACAACATACAAGAAGTCAGTAGTAGCAACATTTATTAATGAAGAAAAAGAAAAGGCAAAGAGACGTCTGAATTTAATGATCCACAATGTCCCAGAATCTTCATCAGAAGACGGCCTGACTAGAGAAAATCATGATGTTGACTTTGTAACCAAAATGTGCCAAACTCAGTTCAGTATTAAAGTGGTGATAAATAAAGCCTTCCGCTTAGGGAAGAAAGATGCAAAACCCAGATTACTGAAGATTAGTCTATCCTCTGATACTGAAAAGACAACTATCCTTAAAAATAGCATGAAGTTGAGAAGCTCCGATGCATCACCTGTTTACAAGAGTATTTTTATAACACCAGATCTCACCCCCAAAGAACAAGAGTGCTACAAACAACTTAGAGCAGAACTGAGAGAACGCAACAGAGGGGGCCAAACTTTCCAGATAAAAAACGGGAAGATAGTGCGGAGGAAGCAATAGCTACCTGCCACACTAATAATAACAATACCCCACCCCCTTCAACAACTTATACAGTTACAAATAATTCCCTACCACAAAATTCAACTGAAAATTCTCTTAAATTACTGTCCTTAAATATTCAGAGCATCATGGCCAAAAAAGCCTCCTTTGACAACCTACTACATGAACACAATCCCGACATTATTACAATATCTGAAACCTGGCTTAAACCTGAAGTCTTGTCAAGTGAGTTTTTATCAACAGACTATAACATCTTTAGCATATCACAGATACATATCATCCCTTACTGATAAAAATGGTGCAATAACCAAGCGATTGTGGTCCTATAGTAAAAGACAATGGAAGGACAACTTTGGTGTTGCCTCCTTAAGACATAATGACAACATACATAACGACAACCATACTAAAGCACAACTACTGAACAATTATTTTACCTCAGTTTTTACACTGCATTCATCGGAAACTCCTCCAACTATCTCTGACTTACCTTTTCCTGCTATTGCCACCATTTCTGTAGATGCCAACGGAGTTCTCAACTTACTAAATGAGTTAGATATCTCTAAAGCACCTGGACCTGACAAAATTCCTGCTCATTTCCTGAAGTTGTGTAGCACTGAAATAGCTCCCATTTTGACACTTATATTTCAAGCATCCACCCACCAATCCAGAGTCCTACCTGATTGGAAGCAAGCAAATATTGTCCCAGTATTCAAAAAGGGAGACCGTACCCTCTGCAGCAACTATAGACCCGTATCATTAACATGCATATGCTCCAAGATTCTAGAACATATAATATATTCACACATTTTCTCCCACCTTTCCCAACACATCTTGTGTGATGAGCAACATGGCTTTCGCCATGGTTGATCTTGTGAGACACAACTTCTACTTACTATCAATGACTTTGCCGAATCCTTAAACAACAATGGACAAACTGATGCAATTCTTTTAGATTTCTTAAAGGCCTTCGATAAGGTGTCACACCAACATCTCTACCATAAACTACATCATTATGGTATCCAGGGAAACACTTTGGAATGGTTGAAAGATTTTCTTACTGGAAGACGAAAACAGGTATTAGTTAATGGTGAGCAAAGTGACGTAATTCAAGTGACATCAGGAGTTCCACAAGGAACCGTTCTTGCTCCGTTATTGTTCTCATGCTTCATAAATGATTTACCAAAAAACATACTATCGACAGTAAGATTATATGCAGATGATGTCATTCTGTACACCCGTATTAATTCAAAAGAAGACTGTTACCAACTTCAGAAAGATCTAACTATTTTGGAAAGATGGGCAAATAAATGGAAAATGACATTTAATGTTAAGAAATGTGAATTCATCAGAATAACATACAAGAAAAAGCCTATATTTTACCATTACACTTTGTATGACACTGTTGTGCAGGAGGTGACGCACATCAAGCACCTAGGTCTTACTATTGACTCGAAGTTATCCTGGTCTGAACACATTAGACAGATAACTAACAAAGCTAACAGTATCAAAGGATTTTTACAACGTAACCTTCATAGCTGCCCAATCTCGGTCAAAGTGAGTTGTTACAAGTCACTTATTAAACCAATCCTAGAGTATGCCTGTGTGGTCTGGTACCCTTATACACGAAAGGACATCTTAGCTATTGAATCAGTTCAAAGATGGTGTGTGAGGTTTGTGTACAATAATTATTCTTCATATGCAAGTGTCACAAATATGTTGCAAAATTTGAATTGACCACTTCTGGCTCACTGTAGAAACCAGCTGAAAGCAATCACAATGTTTAAGATCATGCACCAATTAACAGATATACCGACTGATACCATACTCATACCAGCTCCATCTAACTACTCTCTACGAGGTCATTCAATGAGGCTGTTACAGCCAAACACAAGAGTAAACTCATACCTTAACTCATTCTTCCCTTCAAGTATAAAGATTTGGAATAATTTACCCGACGACCTCATCACCTGTTCAAGTTTAGACCAATTTAAAGCAAGGCTAGCTGAACATCAATTAATCACATAATTAATTTTGCTGATTTATTATCTGTGCTTGTATATACTCTTTGTAAGAGGTTTTACACAGTAAACAATAATAATAATAATAAAAAATAATAATAATAATCTCAGTATGGCTAGCTACATACATCTCAGTATGGCTAGCTACATACATCTCAGTATAGCTAGCTACATACATCTCAGTATGGCTAGCTACATACATCTCAGTATAACTAGCTACATACATCTCAGTATGGCTAGCTACATACATCTCAGTATGGCTAGCTACATACATCTCAGTATGGCTAGCTACATACATCTCAGTATAACTAGCTACATACATCTCAGTATAGGTACAATATTTATATGCAGTGGTTTTGTCATGACTATGTTATTATAGGACTAGCACACATGCATTAGGCCAACAATTGTAAATTGCTTGTTTCCCATCTGGTTGGGAAAAAAATACCATGCGGGCGGGCGGTTATTGTTTATTATATTGTTAAATTCTATTATTCAATATGAAGAATATTATGGGGAGCCCATTAACTCCTAATTGCCTTTTCTCTCAGATTTAGCAGAGATGCAAGATTTGTTGTGATTTCACTGGGATTCATCAAGATTCAAATCTCATAGAAGGTCAGATTTGAAGTGTTGCAGACCCTTCATTTCTCTGAGCATGCAGCCACCAAAATTAATCTTGAAGGCTTTTAGCTGTGGAGTTTGCTGACAGGATGTGGTCATAACACTATCAACTGCAACAGTACGAACTTTCCATATGTTCCACACACCTTATTAACATAGTGCTAGATGAGTGGGACTCTTGTTCATTAATGTATCTTGTTCACCAATGGCTACTTGAAGAGATCCACTGCTTGTATTTAATCAGGCCCGAGGTTGGAATGGATTCAAACTAGTACATAGTTATATCCATGCCTTTTGGCACTTAACAACACCAGAAACTCACTACCTTTCCAATAATACACCATGTGCTCTCACTAGTACTTATAAACAAAAATAATTAGATCACGTGACTATATCAAATGCAATAATAAAATTTGTATGCAGCTCTAAAATTTTCATGCGGACGGGTGACAGGAAACAAAGAATCTACAATTGGTGGCCTTATACACTGTTAAAACGAGGTGTTACAGGTACACCCATCGTAAAGGTGTTCATGTACACCCATGGTATTTACAACACCCTAGGGGAGTATAGTAGCACTTGGCCAATGGGGTGTTGTTGAACACCACAAATGTCATTTTACTCCCCAATAATAGCTAAGCCACTGTAAGGGTGTTTGCCTACACCTAGGTATATTGAAACCCACAATTGGATGTTTCTATTGAAAATTAGGTTATAAGTACAGTTTGCTAACTTCTATAAGAGTGACTTGGAAACAACTATGTGGTAAGTATAAGGTGTTGCAAATATATTATTGCGCACTGCTAATGTGCTTTGTTGTTGGTAGTCATTGAGTATAAATTGAAATCAACATGAAGGTTACTGGAACGCTATAGCAAGCCTACATTTCTTTTCAACACAATGCCACCAAGGAGAGCACTAGAACATCTTTAAAGTGTACCGTGACACCTTTATAGCTATTCCTAGAACACCCTTAGGGAGTGTTGCAATGCCCTTGTAACACCTTTTAGTTGCTCCTAGAGCACCCCTGGGGAGTACTACAACTCCCTTCAAAGGAGTTTAATTTACACAGCAGTTAGAACTCCCCCAAAGGTGATTGGATTACACCCTATTTTTAACAGTGTATATTATAGCTTTCATCTGTGTGGTATAGCTAGCTAAACAAATTGCCTTAGCTTAGTAATATGATTATATCCAGGAAGTTCTGCTGTTTAATTTATCTGCATATTAGCTACCTGTAGAGAATAGTATAACACTTGTGTACATTCATAGATACTATATAGATAATACCTAGGGTATAAACATTATCTATGGCGAGTTGATCTAGCTAGTGACATCACCGTGTATATGCTGCATTTGATGGTGCACAACTTAATCTCTAATCAAAGAGCAGGTCTTGGGTCCATTAGTGTTTTTGATTAACATGAACTCTCTTCCATCACAATTAACTAATGGATTACTATTACAGTATGCAGATGACATGACCATTATTTGTACTGGTCCCACCCCGGCTGCTGTACAATCTGTTATGCACCCAATTCCCAGCAATACAACAGTGGATTTTGCAGAATAAAATGAAAATCTTTTTTTTTTTTAAAGTCTTCTGTGATGTGGTTTACGACCTCAAGTTGCTCAAAATGTCATATCATCTAGATCTACTTACTTCCCACTGAAATGTTATTGACAACAGCTCAATGAAAATGCTATTGGAATTGCTACTGTGTTACAGTTTGGAGACCATTAATTGGAGGTAATGTATTAAGAGACTTCAATGACTGCAGAATCGTGCTGTAAGGCTGTGTTTTGCTGAAACTTCAGGGGCATACCAAGGGGGTTTCAGGAAACCCCTTTGGATTTTACACACTACTTGAAACATCAAGAAATTGAAACTTCAGTTTCCAGAATCTGGAATCTATCATGGAACAGGACATATTTTAAACTTTAAATAATAGTTTTTAACATGATAGCAACACTTATAGCATTGTTCTGAATTATGATTTTGGTGAAAAGATCGAGATATTATTATTAACCGTCAAAATTAATTATGATGAACAAGGTGTATACAAAATAAAAGCAAGTGGATCCTCGGATAACATGCGACCTCACAACTGATCGGTAATTGGGTCAGCACGTGGGCATGGCAAGACTATTTACACACACACATACAGAAAAATTACTTACACACACAAAAATTAATTACAAAACAGATAAATTTAAAAGCAGTCCGGGTTGACAGTCCATTCCTTAGAGCTTCAACCAAAGAATATCTGCTGAGAAGCAGATATTGAGGCTCTGGCCATCTCATTCAAAAGTCCTCTAATACTAGCTTTAGACAAAGAAAATACTTGCTGGGTGAAACAAGTTACGCCCCAATGCCAATCACAGAGCAGTTGTCCAAGGATCCACTTGAGGCTCTAATAGAGCAGTCAGGTAATATAAACTACTCTAATATAACAGTCACTTAGCTGTAGTGGAAACCCCTTTTCAAAATTCCTGCATACGCCCCTCAACACAGAACACAGAAGTTTGATGGAAGTTGCAATGGTGCACACAGAAGTTGCAATGGTTGCCATTATCTTACTTCATTCAGTACAAATCACTATGTTCAATGTACTATCAATATAGTCAGTACTGAAATGTATTTCACTTGAGCTACCTATTGTTTATTGGCAGAACCTCCTCATATTGTACAAGAACACCTGTAGCTATATTTTGCAAAAGCTGTTTTAAGTTTTACCCAGCATTTTTCCCCATTACAACGAAAGCAGGTGGAATGCACACACTGCTCCTACTGATGACAAACCACATCAATTCTCCCTTCAATGAATATGCATGTGGATGATCTTAAACAGTATTGTGACTCACTTTAGCTATCACCAGATGAAAGTTCTCTTTTCAAAGTTCACAATCAAAATTTATAAAAAAAATTAGAATAGTTGCATAACTAGGTGCACACTATCTCAGTAGTGTTGATTTCTGTGATTGGCATTGGGGAGTTCTGAGATTGAATCCATAGGTATTTCTGTTGTTTTTGCATGTTACATTAATAAGCAATTTTTAAAATTAGCTACACTTTCTGAGATTGAATTTAAGGACACTGAGAATTCTGAGGAGTTGAATACTAACAAGCTTATACCATAATAGGTACTGGGTATTATACTTGGCCCATTCTCAGATATTGAATAGCATAGGAATTTCAGTTTGATAGTTGCATATGTAACTGGAGAATTTTTTACTTGAGACTCATTTGTAAGGTTGTGTAGCCGCTAGTTTTAATCTAAGAAAATTTTACATGATGTAATCATACTGTTTTGAGATTGAAAGCATTTTTGATAGTTTTGTGTGCAGAGAGAAAGAACATCATTTTATTGATGAAAATTGAGTGTTACAGCAGCAATAATGTGAGGTCAGTCCTCGGACACACACCGTGTGCCACTCACGGGGCTATGCCCCAAAAGAGGGTGTGGCAAGCAAAAAAAATTACAAAATAATATTATATACATATTTTCAAAGTACAATATAGCTACACTGCAGTTGTCACTCGCAATTTTAGGGGGAGTCTGGGGACTGAAGTTTCTCCCTAACAGCCACTGCTTTTGGTCTTTTTTTTATGTTCCTCTGGGCAAGGAAGAACGGCTGTGGCCGATTAACTGAATCAAATCAACGTAGGGACACTACAGAATAATTTCAAGTCCTTATTAAAAAGAACATTCACTTTTCTGGGTGAGCGCGCATAGTTTGATTGATTTGAGTTTTAAGCCTTGTGATTAATAAACGAGAAGGCGAAGTATTTTACTTCAGGTGAACGCAGATGAATTATGGACGATTAAAGGCAAAAAAAAAAAATTTTTTTTTTTAAATAAATAAAAAATTAAAAAAAAAAAAAGGCAAATTATGGGCGGATATTGTGCTATACGACTGGCGCCATGATAAGCTATTTGTGCTGGAGATCGCTAAGAATATATTTCCCGTCGTTTTACGGACTTGGCGCCACTCCCACTCATTACTCCACAATAATCAATGAGACGTTAAGGGAAAATGAAGTGGTAAAGTCTATTAACCATCACGCGATCTCTGCTATCTATTCAAATTCTCTTGACTCCAATCAGCCGATGGAGGATCGTCACGTGGTACACACGTGCCCTACCACAGGGGCTGCAATGTTCACAGTGATCGATGGTCATGGAGGATGGTGGTGTGGAGAACATGTTAAACAACAGATCAGCAGTTATGTGATGAGTCATCTTCATGACATATTCATTAAAGTGAAACTTGAAGAAAACTGATAAACTAGAAGATGTTGACTTTACTGCCACACCTCTACAAGCTAGTAGCTTAGTAGACGACAATTACAACAATCCTTCATTAGCCTGGATGATGATATTTCACAAGCAGCACTAGCTGATGTTAAACAAGTAGGTATTGGCCGATCACTGGAGTCACAACGACACATTTTAACGGCCTTTAGTGGTGCCTGCGTTAACACTGCATTATTGTGTGGACAGGACTTGTATGTTGCTAACACCGGGGACTGTAGGTGTGTCCTGGGGCAGTTGGAGGATGGTAGATGGCGTGCAGTACCATTGTCCATTGATCAAGCTTTTGATAATGACAATGAAGTATCTCGTGTTAAGAAGGCTCACCCTGGTGAAGAGTATACAGTGATAGTCCACAAGAGATTACTGGGTGGTCTAATAAGATCATTTTGCGATGTCATTTACAAATGGAGTAAACATCAGCTTAACATCATTTACCAACAAGTCCCTCCAAATTACCTAACCCCACCTTACCTGACAGCAGAACCTGTTGTGACTCATCGTAAACTGGACAAACAAGATAAATTTGTTGTTATAGCAACGGATGGCCTGTGGGAACGCCTTAGCAGTGATGAAGTTATTGATATAGTTAGTAAAGGCTTATCATCTAGTGATAACATAGCTACTAGTTTACTAAAGCAGTCACTGGGTTCTGATGATGAAACCGTTTACAAACTACTAACTGTTGATCCCCAGTATAGCAGGTGGTACAGAGATGATATCACCATTGTTGTAGTTGTATTTAAATAGTGTTGTAATATGAGATGATTTATTGAGCTGTATATATGTGAGGAGGTTGTACATTGCCTGTAAATGTTTAGTGTGTTATAAGCATAAGATGACTGGAACCTAACCACCTAGTACGAGACGGGGGTGACTACTAACAATGTACTATAAAGTACCTTGGTCTATGCTTATATATATCTAATCAAAAACAGCCAAGCTGCAAAAAAAGGTGCGGCCCCCAAAAAGGCCATGGTGAAATCCAAGGTGGCGGCCAAGAAATGGCTGTGATGGTAGGTTAATGGTAAAAATTTTAATAACAACAATTCAGGTGAATTTGATGCCAAGACCAAGTGGCACAAAATTCACCTGAATTGTCGTTATTAAAATTTTTACCATTAACCTACCATCACAGCCATTTCTTGTGGCATCAAATTCACCTGAATTGTTGTTATTAAAATTTTTACCATTAACCTACCATCACAGCCATTTCTTGGCCGCCACCTTGGATTTCACATCTTTTTTCACCATGGCCTTTTTGGGGGCCACACCTTTTTTTACAGCTTGGCTGTTTTTGATTAGATATCACTCCTTTTTGTATTTGTATACTGCAAAGCCAGCCTATGGCTGGCTTTGGGGCTTTTTTAACCTATGTGTTTTTTATTTACCACAGGAAGAAGAAAGAACTTATAGAAGATTTTTAATACTTCAATTATTTTTGATTTTATTAGTAATTATACAAATTATATACATATATTTATTACATGCCCATTATTCCCCACAGGATATTTTTTAGCAGCTGATCTCTCTACTGGGTGACTTAAAATATAGCTGAACTATATACAGGATGGTTTCTTTGTAGCTGAACTCTCTACAAGGTGACCTCTTCTAGCTGAATTCTCTACAGGGTGATTTTTTTCTAGCTGAACTCTCTGCAGGTTATTTGTTTGCAGCTAAACTCTCTACATCCATGGTGGTTTCTTTGTAGCTGAACTCTCTACAAGGTGACTTCTTCTAGCTGAACTCTCTACAGGGTGATTTCTTTGCAGCTGAACTCTCCACATGATGGTTTCTTTGTAGCTGAACTCTCTACAAGGTGACCTCTTCTAGCTGATCTCTCTACAAGGTGATTTGTTTCTAGCTGAACTCTCTACAGGTGATTTGTTTGCAGCTAAACTCTCTACATGGTGCTTTCTTTGTAGCTGAACTCTCTACATGATGGTTTCTTTGTAGCTGAACTCTCTACAAAGTGACTTCTTCTAGCTGAACTCTCTACAGGTGATTTGTTTGCAGCTAAACTCTCTACATCCATGGTGGTTTCTTTGTAGCTGAACTCTCTACATGATGGTTTCTTTGTAGCTGAACTCTCTACAAGGTGACTTCTTCTAGCTGAACTCTCTACAGGGCGATTTCTTTGTAGCTGAACTCTCTACATGATGGTTTCTTTGTAGCTGAACTCTCTACAAGGTGACTTCTTCTAGCTGAACTCTCTACAGGATGATTTCTTTGTAGCTGAACTCTCCACATGATGGTTTCTTTGTAGCTGAACTCTCTACAAGGTGATTTCTTCTAGCTGAACTCTCTACAGGTGATTTGTTTGCAGCTAAACTCTCTACATGGTGCTTTCTTTGTAGCTGAACTCTCCACATGATGGTTTCTTTGTAGCTGAACTCTCTACAAGGTGACCTCTTCTAGCTGATTTCTCTACAGGGTGATTTGTTTCTAGCTGAACTCTCTATAGATTATTTGTTTGCAGCTAAACTTTCTACATCCATGGTGGTTTCTTTGTAACTGAACTCTCTACATGATGGTTTCTTTGTAGCTGAACTCTCTAAAGGGTGATTTGCTTGTAGCTGAACTCCTTACATTGTGTCTAGTTTCTAGCTGATCTCTCTACAGGGTGATTTGTTTGTAGCTGATCTCTCTGCAGGTTGATTTGTTTGTAGCTAAAGTCTCTACAGGGTGATTTGTTTCTAGCTGATCTCTCTACAGGGTGATTTTTTGTAGCTGATCTCTCTGCAAGTTGATTTGTTTGTAGTCGATCTCTCTACAGGGTAATCTGTTTGTAGCTGAACTGTCTATAAGGTGATTTGTTTGTAGCTGATCTCTCTGCAGGTTGATTTGTTTTAGCTGAGCTCTCTACAGGATGATTCGTTTGTAGCTGATCTCTCTGCAGGTTGATTTGTTTCTAGCTGAAGTCTCTACAGGGTGATTTGTTTCTAGCTGATCTCTCTACAGGGTGATTTTTTGTAGCTGACCTCTCTTCAGGGTGATTTGTTTCTAGCTGATCGCTCTACAGGTTGATTTGTTTGTAGCTGAAATCTCAACAGGGTGTATTGCTTGTAGCTGAGCTCCTTACATTGTGTCTAGTTTCTAGATGATCTCTCTACAGGGTGATTTTTTTCTAGCTGATCTCTCTACAAGTTCATTTATGTGTAGCTGATCTCTCTGCAAGTTGATTTGTTTGTAGTTGATCTCTCTACAGGGTAATTTGTTTGTAGCTGAACTGTCTATAAGGTGATATGTTTGTGGCTGATCTCTCTGCAGGTTGATTTGTTTGTAGCTGAACTCTCTACAGGGTGATTTGTTTCTAGCTGATCTCTCTACAAGTTGATTTGTGTGTAGCTGATCTCTCTGCAAGTTGATTTGTTTGTAGTCGATCTCTCTACAGGGTAATCTATTTGTAGCTGAACTGTCTATAAGGTGATTTGTTTGTAGCTGATCTCTCTGCAGGTTGATTTGTTTTAGCTGAACTCTCTACAGGGTGATTTGTTTCTAAGTTATCTCTCTACAGGTTGATTTGTGTGTAACTGATCTCTCTACAAGCTGATTTGTTTGTAGCTGATCTCTCTGCAGGTTGATTTGTTTCTAGCTGATCTCTCTACAAGTTGATTTGTTTGTAGTTGAACTCTCTGCAAAGTGTTTTGTTTGTAGCTGATCTCTGTACAGGGTAATTTGTTTGTAGCTGAACTCTCTGCACAGTGACTTGTGTGTAGCTGAATTCTCTAGAGAGTGATTTAATTGTAGGTGAACTCTCTACAGGGTGCATGACTTGTTTATAGCTGAACTCTCTACAGGGTGCATGACTTGTTTATAGCTGAACTCTCTTCAGTGTGACTTGTATTGTTCTGAATCTCTACAGTGATATAATTGTAGCTTAACTCTCCACAGGGTGACTTGCTTCTTGCTGAACTGTCTATAAGATTAACTGTTCGCAGCTGAACTCCCTACAGAATAACTTGTAATGTAATAGAATTCTATAATGGGATAAATAAATTAGCTGAATGCTCTATTAGGGTGACTGTTCTATTAGAGTATCTCGAACTCGCATTTGCTACACGGGGTTGGCTTTCGAAGTGGTTTGTAATCCAATTCTTCTATACTACTGCAAGGACTTTCTATGAAGATTATTCCAGCTATACACCGATTTTCAGCCCATTGCTCTTAGCGGTTTGCCTAGTAGGCGTGAAAACTAATACTTTTTTATTACTAAAAATTAATCGCGTAATTGTGACACAGGTTGGGTTTTGTGTCATATCTCCGTGGTCTTAATCTCGATTCCTTTCAAACCACAAAAAGGCACTCCTACGATGGTTACTCCATCTGCATAGCAATTTTCAACTCATTCCATGAAGCGGTTTACCCTGTAGGCGTGACAACAAATCGATCTTGTTTTACGCGAATAATTGGTCATAACTCCTGAACCATTCATCGGATTTGCACCAAATTTGATGCTAGGATGCGCCTTTGGACTCCCTTTCTGTGTGCTAAATTTCAAGGCGATCGGAGCACGCGTTTTTGTTTTATATCAATTTTTGCAAGTGTGCGAAAAGACGAAGAAGAAGAAGAAGAATAAGAAGAAGAAAAAAAACGAAGAAGAAAAAAAACAAAAATTTGGCCGCTCATATCTAGGAAATGGCTTGAGTGATTTCCTTCAAATTTGGAATGTAGACTCCCCTAGCTGGCGGGAAACTCTGCAAAATATTTGGTTTCAATCGGATAAGCTATCACGGAGATACAAAAGTGTGAAAATGACGTTTTCTTTCTTCCTGTAAATATACTCATGGTCTGGCGCGCCGGCTTCTTGGGCCGAACGACACCGTGTGTCTTGATATATATATCTAATCAAAAACAGCCAAGCTGTAAAAAAAGGTGCGGCCCCCAAAAAAGGCCATGGTGAAAAAAGATGTGAGATCCAAGGTGGCGGCCAAGAAATGGCTGTGTGGTAGGTTAATGGTTACATTTTAATAACGACAATTCAAGTGAATTTGGTGCCAAGACCAAGTGGCACAAAATTCACCTGAATTGTCGTTATTAAAATGTAACCATTAACCTACCATCACAGCCATTTCTTGGCCGCCACCTTGGATCTCACATCTTTTTCACCATGGCCTTTTTGGGGGCCGCACCTTTTTTTACAGCTTGGCTGTTTTTGATTAGATATCACTTGTTTTTGTATTTGTATACTGCAAAGCCGGCCTATGGCTGGCTTTGGGGCTTTTCCCATGTGTTTTTTTCTTTACCACAGGAAGAAGAAAAGAACTTCAAGAAGATTTGTAATACTTCAATTATTTTTGATTTTATTATTAATTATACAAATTATATACATATTAGTATTAGTATTAGTGATTTAGGATACATAGGCAATGCCTGTATATGATCCTATTCTATAGCTAGAAAAATAAAATCAAACATAATTTAAATTAGCTACCAGTCATGATCGATATATATTTATTACATGCCCATTATTCCCCACAGGATATTTTTTTTGCAGCTGATCTCTCTACTGGGTGACTTGAAATGTAGCTGAACTATATACAGGATGGTTTCTTTGGAGCTGAACTCTCTACAAGGTGACCTCTTCTATATAGCTGGTCTCTCTACAGGGTGATTTGTTTGCAGCTAAACTCTCTACATGGCGGTTTCTTTGTAGCTGAACTCTCTACATGATGGTTTCTTTGTAGCTGAACTCTCTATAAGGTGACTTCGTCTAGCTGAACTCTCTACAGGGTGATTTGTTTGCAGCTGAACTCTCTACATGATGGTTTCTTTGTAGCTGAACTCTCTACAAGGTGACTTCGTCCAGCTGATCTCTCTACGGGGTGATTTGTTTCTAGCTGAACTCTCTACAGGTGGTTTGTTAGCAGCTAAACTCTCTACATGGTGGTTTCTTTGTAGCTGAACTCCCTACATGATGGTTTCTTTGTAGCTGAACTCTCTACAAGGTAACTTCTTCTCTACAGGGTGATTTGTTGTAGTTGAATTCTCTACAAGGTGGTTTGTTTGAGGCTGAACTCTCTACATGGCGGTTTTTTTGTAGCTGAACTCTCTACAGAGTGATTTGTTTACAGCTGAACTCTCTACATGATGGTTTCTTTGTAACTGAACACTCTACAAGGTGACTTCTTCTAGCTGATCTTTCTACAGGGCGAATTGTTTGTAGCTGAACTATCTACAAGGTAACTTCTTCTAGCTGATCTCTCTACAGGGTGATTTGTTTGTAATTGAACTCTCTACATGATGGTTTCTTTGTAGCTGAACTCTCTACAAGGTGACTTCTTCTAGCTGATCCCTCTACAGGGGGATTTATTTGTAGCTGATCGTGAACTCTCTACAAGTGATTTATTTGCAGCTGAACTCTTTATGTGGTGGTTTCTTTGTAGCTGAACTCTCTACAAGGTGACCTCTTCTAGCTGATCTCTCTACAGGGTGATTTGTTTCTAGCTGAACTCTCTACAGGTGATTTTTTGCAGTTAAACACTCTACATGGTGGTTTCTTTGTAGCTGAACTCTGTACATGATGGTTTCTTTGTAGCTGAACTCTTTACAAGGTGACTTCTTCTAGCTGATCTTTCTACCGGGTGATTTGTTTGCAGCTGAACTCTCTACATGGTGGTTTCTTTGTTGCTGAACTCTCTACAAGGTGAATTCTTTTACCTGATCTCTCTACAGGGTAATTTGTTTGTAACTGAACTCTGTACAAGGTGCGTTTTTGTGGGTGATCTCACTGCAGGTTGATTTGTTTGTAGCTGAATTCACTAAAGGGTGATTTGCTTGTAGCTGAACTCCTTGCATTGTGTCTAGTTTCTAGCTGATCTCTCTACAGGGTGATTTGTTTGTAGCTGATCTCTCTGCAGGTTGATTAATTTGTAGTCGATCTCTCTACAGTGTAATTTGTTTGTAGCTGATCTCTCTGCAGGTTGATTTGTTTTAGCTGAACTCTCTACAGGGTGATTTACTTGTAGCTGAACTCCTTACATTGTGTCTAGTTTCTAGCTGATCTCTCTACAGGGTGATTTTTTTGTAGCTGATCTCTCTATAAGTTGATTTGTGTGTAGCTGATCTTTCTACAGGTTGATTTGTTTGTAGCCGATCTCTCTACAGGGTAATTTGTTTGTAGCTGAACTCTGTACAAGGTGCTTTTTTGTAGGTGATCTCACTGCAGGTTGATTTGTTTGTAGTTGAACTCACTAAAGGGTGATTTACTTGTAGCTGAACTGCTTACATTGTGTCTAGTTTCTAGCTGATCTCTCTACAGGGTGATTTGTTTGTAGCTAATCTCTCTACAAGTTGATTTGAGTGTAGCTGATCTCTCTGCAAGTTGATTAATTTGTAGCCGATCTCTCTACAGGGTAATTTGTTTGTAGTTGAACTGTCTATAAGGTGATTTGTTTTAGCTGAACTCTCTACAGGCTGATTTACTTGTAGCTGAACTCCTTACATTGTGTCTAGTTTCTAGCTGATCTCTCTACAGGTTGATTTGTTTCTAGCTGATCTCTATACAAGTTGATTTGTGTGTAGCTGATCTCTCTGCAGGGTGATTTGTTTGTAGCCGATCTCTCTACAAGGTAATTTGTTTGTAGCTGAACTATCTATAAGGTGATTTGTTTGTAGCTGATCTCTCTGCAGATTGATTTGTTTTAGCTGAACTCTCTACAGGGTGATTTGTTTCTAGCTTATCTCTCTACAGGTTGATTTGTGTGTAACTGATCTCTCTACAAGCTGATTTGTTTGTAGCTGATCTCTCTGCAGGTTGATTTGTTTCTAGATGATCTCTCTACAGGTTGATTTGTTTGTTGCTGATCGCTATAAAGGTTTATTTGTTTGTAGCTGAACTCTCTGCAAAGTGTATTGTTTGTAGTTGATCTCTCTACAAGATGATTTTTTGTAGCTGACCTCTCTTCAGGGTGATTTGTTTCTAGCTGATCGCTCTACAGGTTGGTTTGTTTGTAGCTGAACTCTCTACAGGGTGATTTGCTTGTAGCTGAACTCCTTACATTGTGTCTAGTTACTAGCTTATCTCTCTACAGGGTGATTTGTTTGTAGCTGATCTCTCTACAAGTTGATTTGTGTGTAGCTGATCTCTCTGCAGGTTGATTTGTTTTAGCTGAACTCTCTACAGGGTGATTTGCTTGTAGCTGAACTCCTTACATTGTGTCTAGTTTCTAGCTGATCTCTTTACAGGGTAATTTGTTTGTAGCTGAACTCTCTATATGGTGATTTGTTTGTAGCTGATCTCTCTGCAGGTTGATTTGTTTTAGCTGAACTCTCTACAGGGTGATTGCTTGTAGCTGAATTCCTTACATTGTGTCTAGTTTCTAGTTGATGTCTCTACAGGGTGATTTTTTGTAGCTGAACTCTCTACAGGGTGATTTGTTTCTAGCTTATCTCTCTACAGGTAGATTTGTGTTGATTTGTTCATTGCTGATTGCTCTAAAGGCTGATTTGTTGTAGCTGAACACTCTGCAAAGTGTTTTATTTGTAGTTGATCTCTCTACAGGGTAATTTGTTTGTAGCTGAATTCTCTCCACAGTGACTTGTGTGTAGCTGAATTTTGTGTAGCTGAATTCTCTAGAGAGTGACTTAATTGTAGCTGAATTCTCTACACGGTGCATGACTTGTTTATAGCTGAACTTTCTTCAGTGTGACTTGTAATGTTCTGAATCTCTATAGTGATATATTTGCTTAACTCTCCACATGGTGACTTGCTTCTTGCTGAACTGTCTATAAGATCCACGATTGCCAACCGTACCACTGTTAAAAGTGGTATTCCCAGACAGTTTGCAAGGAAACAATTGCTTCAGCGCTTGTCAGTTACTCTCTGGCGATATAATGCCAAAATGATCCTGAGGCATTATGGCTTATGCCCAGAAGATGGCATAGACTTGTTGAACTAAGTTATTAATTAAGTGTAGTTAAGGTAGCTAGTTTTGTAGTTAAAGTACTTAGTTTGGTAGTTAAGCTAGTTAGAAACTGTTTGCAGCTGAACTCCCTACAGAATAACTTGTGATGTAATAAAATTCTATAATGGAGTAAATAAATTAGCCGAATGCTCTATTAGGGTGACTGTTCTATTAGAGTATCTCGATCTCGCATTTGCTACACGGAGTTGGCTTTAGAATCATAACTCAGTGGTTTGTAATCCGATTCTTCTGTACTACTGCAAGGACTTTCTATGAAGATTATTCCAACTGTACACCGATTTTCAGCTCATTGCTCTAAGCGGTTTGCCTAGTAGGCGTGAAAACTAATACTTTTTTATTCGTAAAAATCGATCGCGTAATTGTGACACAGGTTGGGTTTTGTGTCATATCTCCATGGTCTTTATCTCGATTCCTTTCAAACCACCAAAAGGCACTCCTACGATGGTTACTCCATCTGCATAGCAATTTTCAACTCATTCCATGAAGCGGTTTACCTTGTAGGCTTGACAACAAATTGATCTTGCTTTACGCGAATAATCGGTCATAACTCCTGAACCATTCATCGGATTTGTACCAAATTTGATGCTAGGATTCGCCGTTGGACTCCCTTTCTGTGTGCCACATTTCATGGCGATCGGAGAACGCGTTTGCTTGTTATAGCAATTTTTGCAAGTGTGCGAAAAGACGAAGAAGAAGAAAAAAAAAACGAAGAAAAAAAATGAAACTTTGGCAGCTCGTATCTCGGAAATGGCTAGAGCGATTTCCTTTAAATTTGGAATGTAGACCCCCCTGGCTTGCGGACAACTGTGTAGCAAATTTGGTTCAAATCGGATAAGTGATCACTGAGATACAAAGATGTGAAAATGACGTTTTCGTTCTTCCTGTCAATATACTCACGGATGTGGCGCGCCGGCTTCTTAGGCCGCACGACACACTACCGTGTGTCTTGATACATATATCTGCAAGAGTTTGCAATATAAAATAGTAAGAGTATTTGATATCTGTAAAATAATTTGTCACATTTCATGCGGAGTTTCTCTGATCTTCAGTTGACCCATTATAGCTGTTTATGTCCCTTGTTTACAGTAATCTCTGTCATGTGAAGGTGTTACAAGGTTGGTTTCCATCAAACATTTTCAGCCTAGACATCACTTGCAACAGCACATCACTTTTGGACTAGTTCTACGGATTGGCCATGGCAATACAACACCAAAAGTGTTGATAAAATTTAAAGTGAGAATCAATGCCACAGAGACAATACTATTGATATTATACCACAAGACTAGTTGGTAGATCACATGATCAATTAGTAAAATTTCATCATAGAATCAATGGTAAAATGTAATTCTGCAAAACATGTGTACAGCAAGCACTATTAGGCTATCATATAAACCTCTCAAAGACACATCAAGTTTTAACACTCGTATCTGTGCATTGCCTTGTATGTAGCCAAATTATAAATCAGCTTGTATTTTTGTAAGATCAAAACTTGTCCTCAATGTTACTGCCTGTAGCTAATGTACGTGGTGGAGGCATGGATGGCTGTAGAGAAGTTGTAGTATAATAATATGATGTCACCAGCTATGTGGATCATGACCCTGTAATAGGTCAGTCACTAACAGTTGGGAAATGCTTAATGACAGCAATCATGAGTATGATATTTTGAATAATAAATTTACTGATCACAGTTGACTATTTTCAATAGCTCAAGGGTAAAATGTGATACCACTTTAGCACTTGTATTTCTGCGGAGCATCCAAGAAGTGAATTCGAAGTTGAATGAGTGCCTTTTAATTTAAAAAAATTCAGTGAGCTTAGCAGTGCAGGCGTGTCAGCATGCAACCGCAAAAGTAATATTATGCCCTAGTGGAACAGTTAATGTGTGTTGTTGAGTAGAATAAAAGAGTATATAGTAATTAATGCTTCATTTTGTTAAGCACCAGAGCCATCAATCACCTTCCATCTATAATTACACTGGCCTTGTACACATCCTTACTATGGTCTGGTAGTTTAGCACCGTTTTTTGCATTACTGATATTAAGCAGACAAAAGGACCAAATTTTGTCTGAACCTTTCTTAGGACCTGTATTATATTAATAAATATTCCTTGCAAATATTGTTTGTATTGGTACAACACATTATCAGAATTTAGGTGAATGTTCTAATAGAGAGTTTTGTGAGGAAGATTACAATAGCAAGGTTACACTGCACGTGTTCATTCTATAAGTACATCTAACACCTATAATAGCTAATTCTGCCACTTCAGATCTGATGACAGGCATAAGAGATCTATTTTAGTGTGGTAATAAACGGCTCAGATATAACAGTAGTTTCAAGTGACAAAATAGTCTTTGTGGCAAGGCTATAGCATAATGTGAATTTTAAAAATGTGAATATATAATAAAATGTGACTGGATCTAGGCTTCCACACACATGCAGATTTGCAACTTTGAAGGACCATAACTCAATGTAGGAATAAGCTATCACTTTCAAATTTCAACCTGTTGTTGCATAATGCAGTGGAAATTATAGGCCAATAGCATACTGAGTGGTCAAGTTACAAGAGGTTAAAATCAAACAATTTGATGTGTGTGGAAGCTAAATCTGGTCACTAATACTGTATAATATTCCAACCACAAAGCTGTGCATACTCTTCATTAGAGCAAGGATTGAAGAAAATGGAGTTTCTTACAATGCCTGTATGATGACAGATCATTTTAGTAATAGTAGAGCTATCTAGTTAGTGTGTTTGTTGGGTTATAGTGAGTATAGCTCGATTACTATTTGATACTATATTGTACCAAGGGCTGCTTAAATTTAGTATGCATAATCAAGATCACAATCTTTACCAGTAGCTATTCCATGCATGCACTATCTGATGGTGACACCACGTCATGTATAAATTTTGTGACAGGATTATGGAAAATCAGTCATAATTTGTGACTGTGTGTGTGTGTAGTGTGTGACCATGTGTGTGTGTACATGTGTGTGTAGTGTGTGTGTGTGTGTAGTGTGTGTGTGTGTGTGTGTGTGTAGTGTGTGTGTGTGTACATGTGTGTGTACATGTGTGTGTAGTGTGTGCGTGTGTACATGTGTGTGTGTAGTGTATGTACGTGTGTGTGTAGTGTGTGTAGTGTGTACATGTGTGTGTGTATAGTGCAACTGGGCATAAACCTCCAAACTTATTTTACTTCCTCACCCACACATTTATTTCTATATGCCACTAGATACATTCTATAATGTTTTTATCCTTTCATGTGTTGCTTTGCTCATTAGTATGTCATATTTTTTGCTTTTTTGTGATTATACATATTTACAGTGTCTCAGAGCGTACTTTTATAAATTGTGGTTTTCAACAAATTTCACAGAAAAATCAGTAATCTTACTTTACGATGTCATAAAACAAAAACTAAAAAGAAATTTGCAAAACCCCAAATACAAATTTTAGGCATGTCTATCTCATTTCAGAAAATAATTAGTATATGTAAAAATTTTGAAGTATGTGAAACTAGATACATTTTTTCGAAACCCTATGAAAATCACAAAAATCACCATAACTTACTTTTAAAACATTTTTTTTACAAATCTGGCACTACGAACTGTCGGGCTTGATGAGACCTTTCATCTACTAGAAAATTATTGAAAAACTCAAAAGTATATAAAACTAGATACGAAAAAAACCAAAAACCATAAATATACCATTTGCGAGATAATTGTGGTTGTTGCCATGGTAACCTTTGTACAAATATGTACAGATACATGAGTATAACCATATGCAAAAAACAGAATTAAGATGTGTGGTGTATGTCTCAAGTTATAACCAGAAATATGAAATTTAACTTTTTGGAAGTACATGCCCGGTTGCACTATAGTGTATGTACGTGTGTGTGTAGTGTGTGTGTGTAGTGTGTGTGTAGTGTGTGTGTGTGTGTAGTGTGTGTGTGTGTGTGTATAGTGTGTGTGTGTGTGTGTGCGTGTGTGTGTGTGTGTGTAGTGTGTGTGATGTATGTACTGTGCCAGCTACATGAGTGGTGAGTTGGTGTGACTTATATTCTACACAATCTCATAACAAGTTACACAAGTTATATTTAACATTACTACATGCTTTGTGAAGAGGAAACAAACATGAATTACAGGTTTAGATGAAAGAGGGTTTTGTTAGATATTTTTGTTTCAGTCACTTCAATGTAACGACTTATAATTCAAACCATTGATCATGTCCATATATGGAATACAACATGTGCTAACAAAATACTTCTTCAGAATATAGGATGGTAATTAAATTTTTGATGTCATCAGTTATCAGCAAACATATATAATATCACCATACTGTAGAGTTTATATTGCAGTATAGTTAAACATGTTGTACACTGTAGATGGCTAGCATGTTAGTTTATAGTAATGAGGTCCTGTTACAAACAGCCATCATGATGTAGCTACTCTTTTGATCTGTACATTCGAGCATTAATCAGATGGCTGCAGGTTCGAGGCTGCCTAAGTCCAGTCATGGATTTTTTCTCCTTTCTCCACCTTTTCAAACACACTTTCTGTAACAACTTTAAACAGGCTGTAGGACCAGGTGTCCTACAGACTTTCAGTACTTGTGCTGTAAAGCATTAATAAATTTAATCCAAAACAGCCAAGCTGTAAAAAAGAGTGCGGCCCTCAAAAAGGCTATAGTGAAAAAAGATGTGAAATCCAAGGTGGCGGCCAAGGAATGGCTATGATGGTAGGTTAATGGTAAAAATTTTAATAACGACAATTTAGGTGAATTTTGGTGCCGCTTGGTCTTGGCACAAAATTCACCTGAATTGTTGTTATTAAAATTTTTACCATTAACCTACCATCATAGCCATTTCTTGGCCGCCACCTTGGATTTCACATCTTTTTTCACTATAGCCTTTTTGAGGGCCGCACTCTTTTTTACAGCTTGGCTGTTTTGGATTAAATTTCACTTCTTTTTGTATACTCCAAAGCTGGCCATAGGTCAGCTTTGGGGCTTTTTTAACCTATCTTTTTTTTCTTTACCACAGGAAGAAGAAAAGATGAAGAAAATGTTAAATACTTTAAATATTTCTGATTTTATTAGCAAATGTACAAATTATATATATAATACATATATTTATTACAGAACTCTCTACACGATTGTTTCTTTGTAACTGAACACTCTCTACAAGGTGACTTCTTCTAGCTGAACTCTCTACAGGGAGATTTGTTTGTAGCTGAATTCTGTACAGGTGATTTGTTTGCAGCTGAACTCTCTACATGATAGTTTCTTTGTAGCTGAACTCTCTACAAGGTAACTTCTTCTAGCTGATGTCTTTACAGGGTCACTAGTTTGTAGCTGAACTCTCTACATGGTGGTTTCTTTGTAACTGAACTCTCTACAAGGTGACTTCTTCTAGCTGATCTTTCTACAGAGTGATTTGTTTGTAGCTGAACTCTCTACAGGTGATTTTTTTGCAGCTGAACTCTCTACATGATGGTTTCTTTGTACCTGAACTCTCTACAAGGTAACTTCTTCTAGCTGGTCCCTCTAGAGGGCGACTTGTTTGTAGCTGAACTCTCTACATGGTGGTTTCTTGGTAGCTGAACTCTCTACAAGGTGACTTCTTCTAGCTGAACTACGTAGTTGAACTCCCTACAAGGTAATTTCTTCTAGCTGATCTCTCTACAGGGTGAATTGCTTGTAGCTGAACTCTCTACAGGGCAGTTTGTTTGTAGCTGATCTCTATACGGGTTACTTGTTTCTAGCTAACCTCTTGAATTCTTTTCAGGGTGACTGCTCTATTAGAGTATCTCGATCTCGCACTTTCTACGCCAAGTTGGATTTCGTGTTATAACTCCGTGGCTTTAAGTCTGATTCTTCTACACCATTGAAGAGCCTTTCTAAGATGATTACTCCATCTGTACAGCGAATTTCAAAGCATTACCCCAAGCGGTTTTTCTGGTAGGCGTATAGCAAGTAGTCGTTTTTTATTAGCTAATCTCGATTGCATAATTGTTACACACTGTTGGTTTTTTCGTTGTATCTTCCTAGCTTTTAGCTCGATTTCTTTCAAACCACAAAAGGTTTGAGGTTCAATAGTTAACCTATTTACCCACCGATTTTCAGCTTCTTCCCATAAGCGTTTTACCCTGTAGGCGTGACAACATATTGGTGCTATTTTTCGTGAATAATCGCTAATAACTCTTTGCCTGTTTATCGTATTCCAGCCAAAGTTGGTACAGAGATGCGCCTTTATACCCCCCAAATTTCAAGGCAATCGGATTAGGCGTTCGCGTTTTATAGCAGTTTTTGTAAGTGTGCGAAAAGAGGAAGAAAAAAAACACGAAGAAACTAAGCCAATTCTTGAAGTCGCATATCTCGGGAACGCTTAAAGCGATTTCGCTCAAATTTGGAATGTGGAGTACTGAAGTTGGAGGGCGTGTCCACAGAAAAAATCGTCTTGTTTCATCAAGGCAATACAGAGATACGCAGGGGCGGATCCAGGGGGGGGGGGGGGCTTTGGGGGCTGAAGCCCCCCCTTCATATTTTAGGCTTTACTTGATCAATATGCTGAGTATTATAATGAAATTTTGTCTTAGCATAATTATATGATCACTAATAATACAAATACTCATAAAACCACCTTATAAACATCTTTCCAAGGTATTATCAGTGGATTTATGCTAAAGTTTATGCAACAAGGACCCGGATCAACATTGGAGGTGTACAAGATCGAGATACTCTAATAGAGCAGTCAGCTAACTACTCTAATAGAACATTCACTGGAAACATGTAGTTGGTTCTGTTATGGAATTTTTCCAAATCTGCCTGCACTTATACATACAATGAAGTGCATTAGTCTGTTTAAAGGGTTTCATTCATGCATCTACTTGTGTAGCTATTATGTATGGCAATACTTAATCCAGGTACACAATTTCCATTGAAAATGCTCTCAGATTCAATCTTGTATTGTTCAAATTTCAAAATTTTCCACTTTCAACATTATTATTCTAACATGCACCTATTCAGTGTTGTACAATTGTGAGAGGGGTGCATCGTGTACTTGGTTGTCTGTACCTACCCAAACTTTTCCATTAGCAAAATGCTTCAGAGAGCCATACCTATAATTTAAAGGCAGTATATAAAATATCTACAGGTATGAATTTTATGTGGAAATGTCTCCAAATTGCAGTATTTTAGCATCTATTTTTCAAAATTTCCTTGGGGGGCATGCCCCCAGACCCCCTAATTCCAGCATGCTTTGCATGCTGGGAAGTGTGCTTCGCACACCTCTACCCAAGAGATTAGTACCTTGAGTTAGCCCCCCCTTTTATAAATCCTAGATCCGCCCCTGATACGGAGGTTCGAAAATTGCGTTTTTGTTCTTCCTGTCAATATACTCACGGGTGTTGCGCGCCGGCTTCTTTGGCCGCACGACACACTACCGTGTGTCTTGAACTAATATCCATTTGGTTCCACGTGGGGTACTTTGAGATAATAAGTCACTCTCTAGAGTTCCTATGGATATATATATATATATATATATATATATACATGAAATTGACAAGGAGAAAACATCCTGACTGCCTGGCAGACTCCTGTAAGTGTTTGAGTGTTAATGGGATGGTTGCAGGTTCGAGGCTGCCTAGGTCCAGTCATAGATTTTTTCTCTTTTTCAAACACATTTTCTGTAACAACTTTAAACAGACCTTCAGCACTTGTGCTGTAAAGCATTAATAAATAAACTAATGGTTCAACGTGGGGTACTTTGAGATAATAAGTCACTCTCTAGAGTTCCTTGGGTACATATACATGAAATTGACAAGGAGAAACATCCTGACCGCCTGGCAGACTCCTGTAAGCGTTCGAGCGTTAATCGGATGGCTGCAGGTTTGAGGCTGCCCAGGTCCAGTCATGGATTTTTTCTCCTTTCTCCACCTTTTCAAACACACTTTCTGTAACAACTTTAAACAGGCTGTAGGACCAGGTGCCCTACAGACCTTCAACACTTGTGCTGTAAAGCATTAATAACTAAACTAATATCCATTTGGTTCCACGTGGCCGGGCATGCAATATCTACAATCCTTGTGGTCCAGTTTACTGCTGAGTACAGCTATAATCTGCCAAAAGGATTCCCGCTGCTGGTAGCAAATAACCTTATGTCATAGCAATTGGTTGCACACAACCTGTGTGCAGCATTAATAAAATATTTACTCTGGCCGTACTGTGATTCAAATTATCTCCACACACACACACGCACGCACGCACGCACGCACGCACGCACACACACACAATACATGCACACAACACACGTAACTATATATTACAATTGTAAATCTCACACGTTCAATTGATTTCAACACACACACACAACACAAACACAACACACATGTAACTATTACAATTGTAAATCTCACACGTTCAATTGATTTCAACACACACACACACACACACACACAACACACGTAACTATTACAATTGTAAATCTCACACGTTCAATTGATTTTAACAACTGATTGATTAATTGATTTATTATTATCCTCTTGGTAATCAGCATGAACTGTTCTTCCTTACAGAGCTAAAACACATAATGTACAGCACAACAGGTACAAAAGCAAAACATACAGTATGTTCTATGTAGCTAGTGGTCAGACTCAAGTCAATCCACCTGGGGTTGGAAAACAAAATGGACTTGAGCTTCCATTTGCAGCTAGTGATTTTCCCATCATCTAAAGTGAACCTACTAGTCTTGCATGTGACCATAGATACTAGACTTATAATAGGGATTGGCAACGGAAGCGTAAACGGAAATAATCCGCGTTTCGCTTTCCCGTAATACTGTTAGGAAATTTTAAGTCACTACCAGCTGACCTATACTACCCCATACCTCGTATACTTCTGAGAATGTTTCATGTGTTTCCATGAAGATTTAATCTTTAAAAGTACGTAGCTCCGTTAAGGATTCTTGCTAGCATGCGTAATGGAATTTCAGTACGGAAGTGGAACTGTGACCTGCCTTGCGTCTTTGTGCAGTGAAGGCTCAGCTGCGTAAGTATCTCTCGCATTGCGACAGTGAGGCATCATTGTTTAATAGATATTTCTGTTCAGTTTTCACCAAAGAAAATACCTCTAATCTTGACTCACTAACTCCTGAATCCTCACATCCTACTATATCTCTATAACACCTGAAGAAGTTCATGCTGAACTGTGCCACTTGAGTGTTAACAAAGCCTGTGGCCCTGATAATATTACTTCATTTCTACTGAAAAATGCTGCAGATTATATTTCCATTCCTCTTTGTCACTTATTCAACAAATCACTATCAACAGGTACTCTTCCCTTTGACTGGGTTTCAGGAAATATTGTTCCGATACACAAGCGTAATGACAAGCATAATCCTAGTAACTACAGACCAATCAGTCTCACTTCTGTTGTAATCAAAGTTTTTGAGTGTATTTTGCACCGACACTTAGTTTCTGCTTTGGAGCGTCACCAACTGCTTAGTCCTTCTCAATCTGGCTTCAGAAATAAAAGATCTACTGTAACTCTTTTGACTGAGGCTGTTGATGATTTGTCTCAATGTTTAGAACAACGAAACACTGTACATTGTCTACTGCTTGACTTTGCGAAGGCTTTTGATTCTGTACCACATGAACGCCTTCTGCTTATTAATAATAAGTTAAGCTCTCTAGGAATTCATGGTAAAGTACTGTCATGGCTTAGATTTTTTCTAACTAAAAGAAAACAAAGAGTGGTAATCAATGGTACTTTTTCAGATTGGGCCATTGTTACTTCTGGGGTTCCACAGGGAACTGTCTTCGGTCCACTTTTGTTTTTGATTTACGTAAATGATTTGGCTTCTGTTGTAAAACACTCCACTGTTAAAATGTTCGCTGATGATGTTTTACTTTATGCTCCAGCTAACACTCTCAAGGAATGTTCTTCCCTACAAAATGACCTCACTGCCATTTCTTCTTGGGCTAGTTGCTGGCAATTAAAGTTAAATCCCACCAAATGTGAAGCTTTGATGATTACTAACAAACGCAAACCAATTCCATTTACATACTCCATTAACCATCAACCTATTTCATGGAGTAATCCTGTGAAGTATCTTGGTGTGCAGGTAGATTCCAAGTTAAACTGGTCTAAGCATTGCAAGTATGTTGTCAGTAAGGGCACCAAGTCTTTGAACTATTTACGTAGATCAATGTTTGGTTGCAGCCGTGCAGCTAAGTGTGCCGCATACAAAGCTATCATCCAGCCAACGCTAGAGTATGCTGCAGTCGTATGGAATCCCCATAATTTGGGAGATATCCAACTACTAGAGTCCCTACAAAAGCGGGCAGCTCGATGGATCTGTGGGAGTCGCTGGAGTCCATCTACCAGCTCTTGGACCATTTCTTCGAATGATTGTTGCTCCCAACTTCACCTTCCTTCTCTCCAGTCAAGACAAAGTTTCCTTTTGGTCAGTTTCCTCAATGACATATATCACCAGCAAACATCTATATTACATTTAATAGTCACTGTTCATTTAATTCCATAGCATCTACCAGAAGTCACCATCTTTCACTAGTCCCTCCACAGTCCACCATTAATTCTAGGAGATATTCTTTTTTTGTCAACACAACTTTCTTCTGGAGCACTGTGCCATTACATATCCTTGAAGACAGTAATCGAAAGTCTTTCCGGCATCACCTTTATAATTACTTATGTGTCAAGTAACTTCTTAATCACTGTTTTGTGTTTTGTTGTGTACTGTTTAGTTTGTAGTTTACTGTAGGTATATGTATGTTTGTTTTTTGTAGGCGGACACCTTGTACAGGTTTTGCCTTTTGTGTATGCCTTCCTTTTTGGTAAATTGATAATAATAATAATAATAATAGTGAAAAGACTAGACTAATAGATGAGAGTTAAGCAGCTGAGATTTATAACTTTCTTCCCATCTTTCTAATGGCGGATCAGGGACGGAACAATTTTCCCTCTCCCACATTGTATCTGGACAAAAGTATGCCGAGAAGCTGTAGCTTAGTCTGACGCGGCCGCCCCTTCGCAAACAGGAAGGGGCGGCCGCGCCAGACTAGCTGTAGCTAATCTGCTAAAGCACGAATTTAACTATAGGACACCCTCACATCTCTCTCTGTGGCTTACCTGTACAGAACCTTACTTCAAGGCCGCACTGACTGTTTTATTAGAGCTATTGACTGCTTTATTAGAGTATATCTGAACTTTTGAAGTCGGCATTGATGATTATACTCCATCAGCTTAGACCATTATCAAGTTCAAATGAGATACTGTAGCGGACTGGGTGTGCCCCTCCTTTTACAGCTCCTGGACTTGAGTAGGAGTAAGACCTATTATGTACACCAGATTGTAAACTGAATTTGAAGTCAGTGAAGCATCATCTTTGGTCTCAACAATGAGGGACATCCGTTCCATGAGGCAGTACTGTCACACAGGATCAAACATAGCACAGTTTATACACCCTATACAACATTGATTCATGTGCCACACAACTCAGTTACAAATAACACCTTGCCAGGCTATTATTTAAATGTCATTTGAAACTACATGATGTAAACATTGCAAATCCGACTAGGAGGTTGGTTCTTGCTCTACTCTTGCATGGGCCTGTTGCAGCTTGTTTGTGTTATACTTCTGACTCAATCTAGTCTGCTAGCAGGTCTGTAGGTACTGCAACTGCTCACTCAGATGTTAACAGCTTACCTAGCATTACAATCAATCAAAAATCAAATTAAGACTACTACATAAACACACCACAAATAAATCATAATTCAGGGTTCTGCCCAGAAATTCCTGAGTCCTAAAGTTAACATGAACTGATATATTAGGGTATATTGCATGTGTATCAGTGATGTGTGTAAGAATTGTACTGGTCGGATTTAAGAGGGTACTGGTCGCTTTGAACCACTGCCAACCAGTATGGGCAGAACCCTGTGAATCATTACACCAGAGTAATTTCTCCTGCCAGACATTTTATGTGGGCAGCAGGAAAGACTCCTAGTCACTGTTGTTTTCCCATTACAATGTCATCATATTTTTTTGCACTAAAAGTGATAAATTTACATATGCGTAATTCAACTCTGTATTGGGGAAGTCAAGAACCTAAGCCCATAGTACTTTCAAAGTTCAGCAAAAAAAGAGGCTGTAATCCACATTCAATCATTTGCTGTGCAAAGAATGTGAACTACCGTAAATCAGGAAAAATTTGTCGACAAAACATTTTCGTCGCTAGCTGTATCGAGGAAAATTAAAATGACGAATTATTTTAAACTATTATACGGACAATCTGCTCATACACATATTAACATATACCTAGTTATTCCGTCAAAAAATTCGTTGATCATGCAAGCGACGAAAATATATAGCGTCGAAATTTTAATAGACAAAAATATGTAGAGTCAATTTTTTTCTGATTTACAGGTATACAATGTGTAGAGTTAGTCCTGTCAACACTCCAGCTGTGGTCATGGAATATGGAGAACAGTGACCAGGTGATTTACTTGCAGTCCCCAACAAAATGTCTGGCATGTAAGACTAATAACAAAAGAAATTAGATACATACGTTTGTGCAATATACAATTTCATTAAATTGTTTACTGAGGTAGTTGGTAAAAGTCATATTATTATGTGCATAATTATATTCGTGAAGAGAATATTTTGTTTGAAACAAATTCGAAAAACATGTCATTCATTGCACCCCTATGTGTTGGTAATGCAGCACACACACACAAACACACTTTTGTACTACAAAGTCACACACATACGCACACACACACACACAAAAGCAAAGCTTTTGGTAACAGTATAGCAGCCACGCACACACACACACATTAAAGCAAAGCTTTCAGCAATAGCATCAACGTAATTCCAAAAACCCAGTTTGAGACCTTTGCTAAAGAGCACACACTAGATCATTATCTGTAATATTCTTCCCTCTGGTTCTTAGGTGGTCTTCCAACCTTGAATTTCTTGTAATTTCTCTCCTTTCATCATAGTTCTGATGCCAAGACTATACATGTGAAAATTTCTGTTGCTCATTTTAAACTCTGCCTACACATTATTATTATTTGGGGGAAAAGGGCAGACAGCAAAGCTGATTAAGCCCAAACAATCACAAATTACACGAAAGTAACAGGAAGGATTTGTAAACTAGATATGGAGTCACATTCTCCAAAGTAAACATTTGTACTGAACCATGGAAATTCTTCAGCCAGTACTTCACGAAGCTCAGTAAAACTACACAAACTTGTACAAATATCACTCTGAAATGCCCTGTAAATAAGCATTCCCCCTCGAACAACGCCCCTATTGTTAGAAATTTGGCAGTTGCTATTCGCACGGTCACGTACGAATAGCATAGAGCTATTCGCATGGTCACGTGCGAATAGCACGGAGCTATTCGTACGTGACCGTGCGAATAGCACAGAGCCTCGCTCAGAGCTATTCGCACGGTTACTAAAAAAGACAGATGCAGTTGGCATGTGTGTACACATATATCCTTTACTATGGCATACTTCTTCAGGGTGTGTACGTGCATGCGGGAAGTATAATGGATACGTCACCAAATTTGATCATGCGAGTCCAAGGATGCACCATGTATACACACGCATTAATGCGTTTTCTCTGCTATGGACTCCTAGCTGTGGGTTGTGTACTTACATATTATAGGCATCGTTGTAAAACATGCAAGCATGTCTCTATGTTAGACCCAACTGCACGAATGGTAAAATGTACGCAACCATGAAGTTCATAATCAGTTTATAAACTGATATTGTAAAATTAATAAGTATAGAGATTTACAAAACAGCACACAGTAAAAACAAACTGGTGAACGTCACTACTAAAGAAATGTACATGCTGAAAACTACAACATACTACTACTTATTACCTAACTATATACTTATTACTACCTATACGTACTTAACTTAACCAATGTCAAAGTCAGGAAATTCGTCCTCAGCTACTAAATGTAGTAAACATCACTACTAATGTCTGCCACAATACTCACATTTTTGTGTAGTGATGTTCACTACTTTGTAGCGAGGGTCACTCAGGGCCGCCCAGAGAAATTAAGGGACCCAGGGCAAAGAGTTAAAGTGGGGCCTTGACCCAAGTTGTAAGGTGAAGACCAAAAAAAAAAAAAAAAAAAAAAGGTCACAACCTGCTGGCAATGACAATAACTACCCATCACCAACCATATCTCCTTATCTATAAGCTTGCTACACTGCTCCTCTGAAGAATACTGTGACTGCTCTATTAGAGTATTTAGATCTGACTGCTCTATTAGAGTATATTGATCTTTTAAAAAGGTATTCAGGGGGCCCTTCATGGGGCCTCCTGGGGCCCCTTTCAGGCTGGGGCCCGGGGCAAAATGCCCCAGTTGCCCCCCCCCCCCCTTGTGGGCGGCCCTGGGGTCACTACAAAAGAGTAGTGAAAGTCACTACACAAAAATAGTGAGTTTTGTGGCATAAATTAGCAGAGAAATTCACTACTAATTTTTTACAGTGCACACATTGTAAAGCAGCAGAGCAATTAGATCAAAATAATCCAATAGGAGTCATGCAGCCTGAGTCAAAAACATTGCCAAATGCATCCTCATATCCCTTATAGTTACAAAACCACATTTCTTCTACATCATTCATTCTCTTGATCTCTTACGAATGCAAGAGTGATGCCATCCTACAGTAAACAAAGAAATTTATCATTAGCGTACATAGACAAGGCTAAATTTTACCTTAACTCCATCACTTTCATTGTTTGTTTCTCCGGTAGAACAAGTAGCATCCCCTTGTTTAGTTATTGAACTGTGACTAGGGGGTCTACAAGTCCGAGGAATCATGACAATGGAAAGGATTTGATTCTAAATTGGACAAAATTTTCTGTAATACCTGACAAGCAAGAGTCAGCACCAGGATTCAATGGGCATTAATTGTCAAATCACAATGTCAAGACAATTGAGCCTATAATGTGTGATAACAAAAGTGACACACACCAGGGGCTAATCCATGCAGACTTTTGGAAAGGGTGTCAAAATGGCATGCTACATTGTCTGGTTTGCAATTGGTAAGGTGAGACCACTAAAAAAGGTCACAACCTGCTGAAAATAGCTGCCCACTCTACCATGCAACTATGCATTTATCACTGCCTGAAAAAGAACATAAAAATCCTCAAGAAGGAAAGAAGCTCACTACACACTGTTCTAATACTAGGACTTTATTGAGTGACTGCTCTATTAGAGTATCTCGATCTTGGTATACTACCTTGGCCCCCTTCCTGTATCCCCCACGGCCGTTCACCCTAAATATGCAGTCCGAACATTTTCCTCCGTGTGCGCAAACAAAATCTATTTCTTTATACCTCAAATTTTCATTGTATACCTTCGATGGTGCACGTTTTGCTGTTGAATCTATTGCCAGATCTTGATCGATGAACGTTTAATTGGACGAATTCCGCTCTTTCAAAGGCAGAGACTGTCTCTTTAAGATCATCATAACTCTCGAACTTGTCTCCTATACAAAACATCGGACATTTGACAAAAGACCACAGAGAAAGGTACAGAAAGAAAAATCCCGCTCAAAGCCACGTGTAGTTTTCGGAGATGAATGAACCGTGTGCTATCCGTAAAATAATAACATCACGTGACTGCCGTGCGAATAGCACGAAGCTATTAGTACGTGACCGTGCGAATAGCCACTCCGTAGAAATTTTGATTCATTAACACTTCCAAGGTCAAAATTCGAGCATGGGAAATGTTAACATCGTTTAGGAACGCTGTGTCACTTCAAAAAAACTACACAACGGTAAATAGCGTTGAACTCCACAGTAAACAACAAAATGACAGCGCGCTAAAACACACAAATAAGAAACTTACCCATCCAATGTACTTCATATAGCCATAGCTTCAGCTTTAACGCACGAAGAATACGTGCACTGCACGCCTACTCGAGTGCCAGTCACTCAAAGGCTCCACCATTTTCTACTTCACCAGCGAAACAGCGAAACGCACATTGATTTACGAAAATAATAATTTTATAGTGCGTTGTCAATCCCTATTATAAGTCTAGTATCTAACTTATGATGTGACCGAGGTTTTCAGGATGTGTGTGTATTATCTCATTATTGTTAATGATGGTTTAAATCATAAGACCAAGTGATATACTACTCGTTTGTTAATTACCTCAGCTTTAGGTCAGTACCGTATAGTAAAAAACTTTGGCGAATAGCGGTTCAATTCGCCCTCGAATTCGCCAAAGTTTTTTTGCCATTTTTTTAGATTATCACACGAGTACATTGAGTAACTAGAACTTGAGATGAAGGTCAGCTCGTACCACCACGCAATAAAGATAGAGCTGACTTTGGAGATCTTCCTAGGAATTTGTCCAGTGTTGCCATGCTGTGAATAAAGTTCATAGATTTGGAACTTTTTGTCTTGTTTGTGAACCTGAAATAATCTATGAACCTGGAGTAATCTGTGAACTTTTTATGAACTTTTGGCAATTTTAGGTGGTAACCTTTTTTTTTTTTGCTCTTCAGTGCCCTACTAACCCAGAGATCCACCTATTTATAATGTGTAGGCTAGTTTTCGGAAAGTGACTGGATTTATGAACAAATTTATTTTTTCACACGAACATTTGGAGCAAATCATCTGGCAACACTGAATTTGTCCCACTGTTGTATAAGCACTCCGGCCTTGGGATAGAATTTCCGACCGGCTTCCCGTTCGCACGCCAGCTAGTTCATCGTCTCGCGATGGATTTGGCCAAATACTTTGATACACGTGATAACTTCTGCTACTGGAGTTCACTGAAAAAGTAAATACGGCCGCTCTCTGCATCGCAGGAGATAGCACACCTTTGCTACCATGTCGTTAGATCGGTAGCTACAAAAGTACTGCTACAACAACAACGCTAGCTACCTATACACTTACTACACTACTTAACTGATGAGTTGACACCTTGTCGTTGTCCCTAATGCACCTATCAATGTTAAGCCCCACTACCCCCCTCCCGGGCTTACTTAGGGATTAGTGGGCCGATTTGATCAGAACTTTTGCCCCACTAGTGGGGCATTTGACCGTTCGAAATTTTAGGCGTTTGCTTTAGCTTGCGAGCTATAAGAATTGATCTGTTTCCTAAAGTTTATTCCAGCGATACTACATGGAGATTTGACCACTAGTTGTTCCCCAGTGGGTGGAGAATTTGATTTTTCAAAAAGTCAAATCCCCACCATTTCCCCCACTACGCCCGGGAGGGGGGAGGTGAGGGATAACATTGATAGGTGCATAATACGTACCGCACTAACGTAAAAACTTTGGCAAATATTATTTCAATCGCCAAAATTTTTTCCGCCAATTTTTTCAACAGGAGTTTCGTCACACTTTAAGTTTTTACCGCCAAAGTTTTTAACCAGGCGCACGCCCACAGCCGGCCGAAGGCCAGCTGTGGGCGTGCGCCTGGTTTACTGTAATTGTTTCCGTAAAAGTGTGTGTGTGTGTACCTATCTATCTACCTATGTTTGTCCGTACGCACCCACGTGAGCAAAATCGTTTAATAACGGTGAAAGCAGCTTTTACGTAAGAAGTAAAAGTGAAATGAAGTCTGTATTAAACTTCTGCACAGGTGAACTTTGCTCTGAGGTGGTTTCTTTTCGGCAGACTGAAATACGGGTGTGGTGACTTTCCTCAGACTACCTTCCCCTTGAGGTTTTCAGGCATTTAGCAACTGAAAAACAACGGTGCAGGCCTCGTACACTGCCAGGAATTAGTCTGGCGTAGCCAACCCGCGCGCGTAGCGCGAGGGTCTGGTGACAGCCGCATTCAGTACCTGTGCAGATGGAATGCAATTAAATTTGAAAATACACGCGAAACACTTGGACAATTTCCCGTAACAGAGCGCGACAGCTACTGTACTTGTACTTGAATGACGTCTATTTCCTATACAAACCCTTACATTTGTGCTGATTGTAGAAAAGACATAAGAAGCTCGCCATAATCAGTGGCCAAATCGGAATAACGTCATAGAATGTTGTTAATTGGTCACTAAGCGATCTGATTGGACGCACCAGTTTTTCGTAAGGCTGGCTGAATGCGGCTGTCATCAGACCCTCGCGTTACGCGCGCGGGTCGGCTACGCTAGATTAGCCAGGAATAGCCTATCGCTTCGAGTTGAAAGGGGGCGTATCCCTTACGTGCGCGAACGAAAATGAAGAGCAGCTTTGAGCCGGGCTAGTCTGGCTTTAAAAAAAAAAAAAAAAAAAAAAGCTTTGAGCCGGGCTTTGTCGAGAGAATTTGCGGGGAAAACACGTTAGTCACACTATAAAACAGTTTAGAAGATAGTTTTGTGCGTAATATGTTGGTAAAAGTGGTTTATTTAACAAACGCTTCTTAGCAGTGCATAGCAACTTAATTGAATGAATTACGAATATTTCATGAATTACGAGAAATAGCTAATTATATTATTGCACAACCCAAACTACCATATTGTAAAGTAGTAATACATAGTTGGTTAATTCATAGTAGTATATACTGTCTATAGTTATTCCAGATGAGTTAGCTAGCTGCATGGCGCCTGGTTTTTAGAAGTAGCACAACATCAACATTATATTAGATACTTAGCTACACCTCCTATGACTTATGGCCAGTACACGGAACTCGCCACTGGCAAGTGTCACTAATATTACAAAGAGGATAATATTACGTGTCTATGGGAACCCATAATTGTGCCACTTTACTGTAGTGCCATATTTGGGCATTGTTTACATGCTAGTGTGCAGCTGCAGCTTTAAAACAGTGACCGCCACGTGTACCAATTCAGAGTCTGTTATTTTCTAGTGGTATAGCTGTTGTAGCTACGTATTATGGGGAAGGAGTTATTGGGACTAATATTTGGCGCCATTTTATTCGTGTTATTTTGCTCGTTCCATCTAGTGCAGGGTACCGGAGAGTGCGGAGCGGACCATTTCAATTGTACCAACGGAACAGCCAACTCTTCAAGATGTATCCAACAACGATTCGTCTGCAATGGGAATCCAGACTGTAGCGACCAGTCGGATGAACAGGACTGTCCGAGTATCGGAGATGGTGAGTTGTTACCAGCATCCTTATGCCCGCATATTATGCAGTCTGTAACTTGTGTACTGATAGCTACGCTACTATTGTATAGCTCATTTAGTGACGTGTAACCTTTCTTGCAGTAAAGGTGCTGGAATATTAACCACGTGACTTTCCGCGGATCAGCTATAGCTCGAGCTATAGCTGCAGCCGCGCAGTTATCTGTGATGTGGTAGCAATGATGTGTGTTGTACACGTGGTCCTACTTGTAGCAAATGCAACATAAGCTTGTAATAGCTACAATGCGTGTAGTTAGAAGCCATCTAGACAATTTGTCTGATGCAATAGCAAAATAGCTAGTACTATTATAGCTAGCTAATTGAACTATGTGTCATTGTTGGTAGAGCTTGCTTATCTGCCCACTTGATGGATTACAAGTGATGGCCTACATACATCTGGTTATTACATATGATGCTCAGCTTGTGACTTGATGTGTACCACTAGATCACATTGTTCTTGTTCAACTAGTGTTAGTATATCTCAACCACCTAACATTAATCCTTGATATCAGGATGACTGCAGGTTCGAGGCTGCCCATGGATTTTTTCTTCTTTCTCCTACTTTTCAAACATACTTAGTAAAGTTAATATAAACATCTTAGGCCTTTATAAGGTCTTCTGGTATACAAGCTCTGCCTTTACCAGGTACTTTAATGATAATCACTAACTAGGTTTACAGCAGGTATTAGGCTACCAGTATAAATTGGGTTAGAGAGGAACAGGCATCTAGTGTTATTACCTGAAGATTATAAAGATTATGTAATTATAATTCACTATTGAGCCATCACCTTAGCTATGGAGATGCGATGGCTGATGTGTAGTAATGTGCCAAACACACATCTATAATGCTTTAGGAGTATTGGGCCTACCCTATTCACCTAATATAAATACCTCACCATTTTATTGTGTCTGTTAGTTGTGTTTGAAGTGGAGCAAGTTCAGTCATTGTCCTCCAGCTGCTGGGCAGGGTTACTGCCACTGTGTGTTGGGGTAGTGACCAGTTGTGTGTATTAAACAATATGAGTGCGTGTGCTATACCGTATAGCTGATAATTTTCGAAAGGTTTTTATTTTCGGATATTTCAAAGGGGCCCTTCTCTTCGAAAATAAATTCCCACGTCTGATTGTTTTTCGAAAATAAATTCCCACAAGTGAAAGCAACCGTCCAACTTTCGGCGATTTGTTTTGCATTCCTCAAGTTTTAGCTCAGTAGCTATTGCTGATGATAATGGGTAAACTGTATCATTACTGTACCAATAACCAGAAAACAGGTGATCCAGAGTGGGAATTGATGCCGTCTGCTCTAGAATCTATGTGCGCGTGTAGGATAGCTAGCTATGATCGAGCGTGATCGTGCCAGTGAATTTACTCCACTCGAGACTCCCTCAGTCTTCTCTCCAGTGTACAAGAATGGGGGATTATTCCATCAGTAAGTCAGTTTTCGGCAAGCATTCACACATCTTCATAATTTGTGACACGAATTTCCGTTTATTTGAAATCCATCCGGACTTGGAAATATGCACTCTTCGAAATTAAAATCTTTCAAAATTCAGATTTTGCTTCTTGTGCAAAAATTTCTGTTTCGAAAGTAACCCGCTATATGGTAGTAGTGGCTTCAGTTGGCCATCTCTGATAATGATATTATGTAACCTGACAAGTGGCTACTTATCAATTTATGACAGTTAGTAAGTAATAATTTATTTGACTATATAGCAATTCTTACCATAAGCACTGTTGAGGTTTGTCACCTAACATGGAGCAATGAGACATGTCGTAGTTGTAATTGTTTTAGCACTTATACATTCCTAGAATTATCACATCTATTACATGCACGATCATGACATGTGATACTAACATGTGATCAACTCATTGTTGACTTTATCAGTACTTGTTGATCAGTAATGTTCACCATAGTTAACATGATACTTCAGTCAGTGTACACCATCACTGACTTAGTGTGGAGCACCTTTGTGTTCTAATGGTGTATGGTATATACAAGTTGTTTGTTGTACTTTACATGTTGTGCTGTGACTGTACTAACATTATCAAACTATTATCCCAGCACTGACCACCTCAACAGCTGTAAATATATTATAGTGAGCATTGTGTAGTCATGACAATTTGAGTTGCTTCTTTGTAATCCTTTAACCATCATGTTATATTGACAGCCACTGACTGTAATATTATACACTTTAGTTACCTAACCATGACTCCTCAAGAGTTGATAGAATAGGCTTCTCCTTAACAATAGTCACTGGCAGCCATTGTAGATGATTGATACCATATCATCTACAATTACTCAAACTATACACAGAAATGAAGCCCTTAACTGCTCATGGTATTATTATTATTATGGAGTGTGACCACATGTCAGAGATCCTGCTGGTCTATTAGTATTTTGGTTGATTAATAGCCTCATTGTGTTGTCACCAATTAATGCTACTGTATCAGTTACAATGACATCATGACATGTAATGACATACAGGGTCAGAATCAGGTGATGATGATAATTGTCCTCTGGGGAAATTTGAGTGTGTCCAAGCTAAATACTGTATACCAGACTCCTGGCTGTGTGATCGTGATAATGATTGTGGTAATTGGGAGGATGAGGACTCATCCATCTGTGGTAAAAACTATATTATGCTGTGTTATATAGACAAGCTCTCATTGTATCCATCTGTTCACTAATTATCTGGCTCAGTGCTTTTTGCATTTTTGAAATATTTTAATAAACTACAGTTCCCTAATCATTAAACTAAAGAATTTGTCCCATATAATACTTGTAATGTTGATAAAGTGGTTACTATGGTAACACTGTCACCACAGGTACTCCTCCAACATGTAGCCAATCACAATTCAGGTGTAGTAGTGGTCACTGTATCAGGTCAGGTTGGGTGTGTGATGGTGATAACGATTGTGGGGATTATTCTGATGAACAAGACTGTGGTATGTGTTGATGTGTCTAGTCTAGTATTAGTTGATAATGTATTGTTATAGAGAACCCATGTGATCAGGGTGAAGTGTTATGTCCCAACCAGACAGCAGTTTGTATACCAGTTCACTGGATTTGTGATGGAGAGATTGACTGTACCTCAGGATGGGATGAAGCTGTTGTTAATAATTGTAGTATGTTGAACATTTGTGTAGCTTCTTATGGTCACTGAGTTATGGTAACTGTTTGACCACTAACAATGTGTTAGAATAACTGAAGAGTGTGGCCACTTCCTCACACTTTTCATTTTGTTGTAGTACATGATAATCAGTAATCCCATTGGTTAACTATTGTTTGTGGTTAGGAAGTATTATATTGACTATATTAGTTGGAGTAGATAGTGTTTTACAGCTAACACACTGGTCACTACACTAGATACAACATGTTGGCCATATCCATACAACCAGTGGTATTGCTAGCAACTGGTTGGCGGTATTACAACACTAATTGGTTAGCATGTAGCTATTATTAGGTACAACACATCAGTCTTGCAATGGATCACAATTTCAGTGTCATGATGGACAATGTATACCATCTGGTTGGGAATGTGACGGTGAACAAGATTGTGCTAATGGAGAAGATGAAAACCAGCCGAAGTGTTGTAAGTGTGTGTGTAGTGTGTGTGTGCATGCGTGTGTGTGTGTAGTGTGTGTGTGCATGCGTGTGTGTGTGTAGTGTGTGCGTGTGTGTGTACGTGCGTGTGTGTGTCCTAATGGTGATCAATGTGTTGTACACATGTGATGAATGATATTCATGTCCTTCACTATAATAGCACATCAAATAACTGATATTTACTGCAGGGTGTGTCTAGAAATATATTACATGTCCTCACCAGTTAGGTTTCTCATTACGGTGTGTTGTGTCATATAATTATACAATTATCAGTGTCCTGTAGTAGTAGTAGTAGTAGTACCATTAACTGATTGTAATATAGCCATCATTTGTATAAGATTTGATGGACTGTTAATGGTTTGTAATGACATCATCTCGTTGATGAGGTAATAAACTAAATCTGTTAGTGACTTATCGTCCTTCACTAATAGTGACTAATGGAACATGTTAATGTGAACACTGATGACACCAGACACTTAAGGTCCCAAACTACATAAAATATCAGAACTGCTTGATAAACAGGACACTCTTCAAGATGTCCATATAAACACTAGTAGGGCTGCACAACACACGGTAGTGGTATAATCATTAAAGATGTTGTGTTTCACCCTGATCAGTATCTTCCTATTAGAAAATGTCATTTCACACTACACAACTCACTACACAGACAGTTACACAACTCACTACGTGCTACCATTCTGAGATGTCCACAGGAATTGACTTAGGGATAGAGGGAGGTCAATGCTGGACAAGCTCAAGCTAAGCTGACCATGCTGTAGTGTTGCCACGATATATCAATAGTATCAATATAATAAGGTGGTGATGTAGCCAATCAGTTATATCAAGAGTTCATAATACAGTATGAACTCATGGTTATATCAATGTATTCGCATAGTCTGGTGGTGCCCACCCCTTCACCTCCAGTTTATGTGAAGGGGTAGTTGCTGCCAGATAGTATTCATGATATATTATAATGGCGTGGGGGAGGCCAGACATATGGCTTTTAATTCAGTTATGTGCCACATCAACCCCAAAGTAAACTGTGTGGTTTTCATGTTTGTATGAAGTGCCAGCCACTTGTCTCAACTGTACAACAGTAGTAAACCTGGTAAACATGAGTAGCTTTTACTTGTGGTATACATCCACCTTAAATTTTAACTACTTAAAATGAGGAGTATGTATTATTATGTTTGTCTTGCCAATAGTTCTATATCGTGATATATGCTCATATCGTGACAAACCTTGCATGATGATATATTTTTCTATATTGTGGCAGCACTACCATGCTGTCATTACAGTACCATGTCCCTAAGGCACCCAGTATTGGAGGCCATGTCCATGGAGGCTGCATGAGAACAAGAATGTTTCTGAGGAGGAGAAGGCAGTCTGCTGTTTCGTCATTAGGTAGGCTTGGTACACATTTCCCCGGCCCTACCCATTGAGAAGGAAAAGTGGCCGTGCCACACGTGACTCAATTTTATTAGGGCCCGTTAACGTTGCTACTATAAGGAACAATCTATGACAATCACTTAAAGTGTCTTTATCATGACTGGCAGAGGAGGAATAGCTAGCCTCCCAGTTAATTCATCATTACACATAACTGCTACATGTATTGCATGTGTCCTAATTTGAGTCCTATATGCACTCCAGCTATTTCAATTACAAATGGAGATCAATTCCTTCTAATAAATTGGGTATTGAAATTGTGTGCTATCTTCAGAAACACCGACACAAATTCATCTGTTACTTGTCTCAGAAGCACTTCAGTAATTTTTACCACGATAGTGGGTTCAAACAGTCCAAACCGGGCCGTTTCTTCTTGCCAAAACGTCATTGCGTACAAGAAACCATACAAGATTGCATTCATAGTTAGGGTTTCTGGTGTGTACTGCTTGTTGCTAATAGAACCTGTCCTTATTGCTGAAAACTTTGTTGCAAGGTTTATGTCGATATCGGGACGTTTAGAAGAAGACCAGGTTCCTTGTTGTACACGATTAATCGGGAAAGGAAGGATACCACAACACGCACACTCGATCTAATAACACACTACATACTCCAATTATAGCACAGCATTACATCATACTAAATATAGCGTTACTTATAATAGCTAAAGTACAGTAACAGTTAACTATCTATGACATCCTCCGGGGCCCCCGAAAGAATGTTAGCCCACTGTGTTAATCTTTCTCGAGCCTTACTAGCTGAGCTCCTTGTAGGACGCGTTTCAATAACTTCTTCGGGGATATCCACTTGACTATTACTCGTTGAACTTGCCTTCTCGACCTCACAATCCAGTTTGTTGTCCTTACTACAGACAGTGTCCTTGCCTTGAGCAGATACTTCAAGTGGGACCAGCCTGACAATAGGTCTATTTGTTTGACCTGTACTGGTCCTAATGTTTGCGGCTCTCACCAAACCGTCACCTCCATATGTCAATTCCTCGACAACAGCCAATCTCCATTTGACGCGAGGCCCATCATCGTGCACAAGCACAACATCCCCCACAGCAATTTTGCATTCATTGCTTCCAGACGTGCGATGAAATTCCCGGAGGGAAGTTAAATATTCATTCCTCCACCTCGTTGTAAAGTGTTGTAACAGCAAGCCTTGAGTCTTTGCATCTTTGGAGAGACGATCGTGTTCGTTGTAACTTGGATCACTAACCTCATCCATAGTTCTCTGTTCATGTGGTAAGCTTGTGATTCTCCTTCCAGATAACAAGTGGGAGGGTGTTAATGGTTCAGGATCCTTTGGGTCATCAGACACGTATGTCAAAGGCCGATCATTCATCAGGGCCTCCACTTCTACCACAATTGTTTGCAGAACCTCTAGAGAAATGTGGGCTCTTCCAAGCACTTTCTTGATTGCGGATTTTGTGAGGCCTATCAGGCGCTCCCAAAATCCCCCAAACCATGGGGCCTTTTTCGGGATGAATTTCCAGGTCACTCCTTCATGGCTTAGCACTGTTCTTATTTCCTGAGACAAATATAGGGCGTTTAACTCTTCAGCTGCTGCCTGGAAGGTGGTGGCATTATCAGATATCATCAGATGAGGTGTTGACCTGCGTCCAGTAAAACGACGAAAGGCCAGGATAAATGTCTCTGTCGACAAATCAGCAACTACCTCCAGATGTACTGCCCTACTGGTAGCACATGTGAATAAGCATACATATACCTTGATTTCCTCGCCTCGGTTGTACACATAGAGAGCTCCGGTGAAGTCCACCCCAGTCACTGAGAACGGCTGTACATTCTGCAATCTTGCCTTTGGTAAAGGAGCTGGGTCTGGGGCTGTGTATGGTTTGCCTGAATGTTTTCTGCATATTACACATCGACGGAGAAGTGATCTCACGTACTGTCTGGCTCTTGGTATCCAATAGGACTGGCGCAGGGCTGTTACTGTAGTTCCAACTCCCGAGTGGTAGAGTTTAACATGTGCAGCATACACTACTAAAGCTGTAAACGGATGTTTTGGAGGTAATAGATATGGAAATTTGGCTAGTTGTGTCAACGGAGCGTTATGGATTCTCCCACCGCATCGAAGTAGGCCATTACTGTCGATGAACAATCGTAGTTGACGTACTAGTGTAGACTGTTTGTTACTGGAGTTAGGGGAATTAAGGTTGGATATCTCAGTTGCATAAATCTGATACTGGCTGTTCTTTATCCACTGTATTCTGGCAAGGTCAATTTCTGTAGCTGTAAGTTGCTCACACTGGCAGTCATTGTGTTTCCTGATGGCTGTAATGAACCTGTAAACATAGGCTGAGACTCTTAGCAATTTTCCCAAGCTGCTGTAATTGTTGGGATCGATGATGTTGTGAAGACTGATGGTTGGGGATGATGACAATGGTTGTGGAGCTGCAGGTATAAATTCCTCACAGGTGATGGCTGCCACATGTAAGTGGAAGGTTGAGGAAGGGGTCCATTGTGGCCAATTGCTGTCATTAGTTAACCATGGTGGGCCTTTGTTCCAGAGTAAAGAAGATGAAAGTTGACTGGTACTGGACCCTCTAGTGATCATGTCAGCAGGGTTATCGGCTGTCGGACAGTAGTGCCAAGTGGCATCATACTTCTGTGTAATTAGTTGGATTTCACTAACACGGTGTTGTACAAATGGCTTCAGCTTTTTATTTCCCTGTATCCAGTACAGCACTATTTGACTGTCAGTCCAAAAATGTGACTTGAATTTGTGTCGTGTGAAGGAAGTTTGAAGATAATCACTAAGTCGTGTTGCTGTGAGTGCTCCTAGTAGTTCAAGTTGTGGTACTGTAAGAGGTTTCAAAGGAGCCACTCTTCCTCTTGCCATCACAAAGGTGGTTTCATCCTTCTGACGAAAAAAGGCGATGGTGCCATAGGCCTTGATGTTAGCATCACAAAACAGATGTAGTTCAGCATTGGTCATTTTAGATTCACAGCTGTAGTACTGGCGTGGAATTGCTAGCTCACTAACAGAGACTAAATCTGTAAAAATTGAGGACCATTCTTGACATAGGATATCACTCAATGGTTCATCCCAGTCCACACTCTCCTTCCAGAGCCTTTGAATGAGCATTTTAGCTCTAATTGTAACAGGAGTAGCAAGCCCTATGGGATCAAAAACTTTGCAGGACTGCTGTAAGACTTCACGCTTGGTGACTAAGTTATTGATGTTGGCAAGTTTGCTAGGAGTAAGGTGTAGTTGATCATCATGAGTTGACCACTGAATGCCAAGGATGTTAACAGTTGTATTAGGGTCTGCGGTAGCATCCTGTGCAGCAAGAGTGTTCAATACAGAACTGTTGGATGCCCAACTGCGTAAGTTGAAGTTTGCCTCTTTCATGATTTGTCGAGCTTGTTGGTAGTACTGTGTAGCAGCCTCTGCTGATGAACAACCTGAAATGATGTTATCAACATAAAGGTTTTGAGTGATGTCATCTGCTACAGTTGTTTGATACTGTTGCAAATGATGACGTAGAACTGCATTCAGGATGAATGGGGAGGAGGTTGCCCCAAATAATACTGCTTGAAAGCGGTATGTTATGAGTTCACTGTTGGGATTACTTGTGTCGGAGAGCCACAAGAATCTTGTGTAATCTCGATCATTATGATGTAGTTTGATTTGGAGAAAGGCCTTCTCGATGTCTGTAGCAAATCCGTAATTGTGTAGACGAAATCGGAGGATGATTGAGCACAGATCATTTAGTAGCGTAGGACCTGGTTCAAGACAATCATTGAGACTTGCGGAGGATCTAGACTCACTGCAGCTGCAATCAAACACAATACGAATAGGCGTAGTCACCGAATCCTTTCGCACAGCATGGTGTGGAATGTAGTGGACGCCAGTGGATGTATTAGATGCCTGTACTCTTTCAATGAATCCACGTTTTAACTGGTCAGAAATGATAACATCATACGTTGATAGCATATGTGGTGTTTGGGCTAGTCGTCGCACTAATGAGGTGGTTCTCTTCTGAGATATGTTGAAATTAGTTGGTAGCGGAGGATGTTGTTCTTTCCATGGGAGCCTTGCCATGTATGAGCCGTCAGCACACCGGGAAATAGCGGTTGAAGAATAATTCTGAAAAAATTGTTCGTCGGGATCAAGTGGGGTTGATTGAGAAATACCAATAGATTCAACAGACCACATGTGTTGCAGTTCCTCCTCTTCTTGTCTGCTATTGGTTATCATACACATTAGATTGGTGATGTTCCTTGGTTGCTGTGGGTTTGTAATTGAAAGTGGACCTGACAAGAGGTATCCAAGTTTAGAACTGATTGCAGTAGGCCCATTGCCACGAACAGTGTGGTCACCCACGAAGTCCCAATAGTGGTTAGCACCAATTAACAATGAAATTTCAAAGCTGTCAGATCTGGTTACTGGATGTGCTAACTGAAGTCCCTTGAGGTGAGGTAGATCAGTCAAACAGGATGTTTCTACTGTGTTCTCCAAGGGTGTGGCTATGGAGGGAACAATTAAAACAGTTATGGAGATAGGTGTACCTGATTTAGTGATCACTTGAAGACTTGCGACATTCAGTTTCTTTACTTGTGGGTTAGGAGATCCAAATGTAGAGAGTTGTATTAATTCTGTCTGATGAGGCTGCAATCGTAGCTTGTCGATTAATATTTGTGTTGCGAAGGAACGTTGGGAGCCTTCATCGAATAGAATGTTTGCGTCCACTTGAGTGCCTTCATGGGCGACTGTAGCAACTGCTGTCTTCAGCAAACAGATAGGCTCCTTTGTCAACTGTATAGATTGTAGAGTTGCAGTTGTTGATATTGTCAAGGATGCTACTGGCGGTGTATTTTGAGCTGGATTGGAGTTGTTAGCCGACGGATTCATAGTTGGTGGATTACTAGTAGGATTGGTGGTGGCCGGACTTTGAAGAGTTCCACGTGGTGCTGTCTGGCTGGATGCTCTACTAGCTGAATCATCCGTGTTATTGGTGCAGAGGCTGGTATGATGTTTCCTTCTGCATAGCCGGCAACGTGTCTTTGAAGTGCACCTAGACACCCTGTGATGGCCCAGACAATTGAAACATAGGTTATTTTGTTTGATGAAATCTACTCTTGCTTGTTGCGTCTTAATTGTATCACAGTTGCTGGAATTGTGTGTAGTGTTCTTGCAGTAGCTGCAACTAGGGCGTTGACTGTGGTTGGTTGATGTGCCCTTAACATTTGCATGAAAGGCAGCTGTTGGAAGAGTTGAGGCACCTTCAGAACTCTTCGATCTTCGGGGTATGACACTATGGAGACTGGTTTCAAATATTCTGATTTCCTTAAGTAGGGCTGCTTGAAGTTCCTCTATAGTCCAATCACTGTTTTCACAAGCTCTAGCTATGTTTCTGATGGTGTTGACTGGTAGCTTTCTTAGCAGGAAGGGGACAAGCATTGCACTGTAAGAGTCAGTTTTCTTTCCTAGGGAAGCCAAGCTACGGATGTGGCTTTCAATCAGGTCATGAAACCGTCTTAAGCCCTCTAAGGTGTCTGTTGGAGTTGAAAGGTCAATTAACGCCTGGATGTGTGAACTAACCAGTAGGTGATTTTGACCAAAACGTTTCTGTAAAACTTCAACAGAGTGCTGGTAGCTAGAAGAGGTAAGCGGAAGTCCAGTAATAACTTGGGCAGCATCACCACGTAATTGGGCACGTAGGTAAGTTAGCTTCTGTGCACCAGTTAGCTGTGAATTATTGTGAATTGCTGCTTCATAACTATCCCAAAAGGGCTGCCAGTCTAATGGATCACCTCCAAACACAGAGATTGTAAGCTTTGGTAGGCGTATAGCTATTCCACCTTCACTGTTAGTAGCACCCTTGCCAGGGGCAATAGACCTGTCTTGTCGGGTAGCACCCGTGTCAGAGGCAATAGACTTGTCTTGTAGGGTGTGCAATGTTACCGCTGCTTCCTTATCAGTGGAACTACTGTCACGGACAGGGGCAGGTAGTGAAGCACCAGTCTCCAGGGTCATGGACAAGTTACTTTCTGTGTCGCCAGTGGCTTCTGAGTTTGTAGCTAGTGTTGGCTGTGAGTCCAGTAGTTTTGATCTAGGTTGCTCTGAGTGAGTAGGCTGCTGAATGCTGTTCTGCAAATATGTTTTGATGAATGACTTAATGTTTCCAACTGTCTCTGTTATTTTACACTGAACCTCTTCGGTTTCAAGAACTTCCGTCTCTAATTCATCCTCGTTTTCAATGAGTGAGAGGATCTTGGCGTCTAAATCAGTGAGTAACTTTTCCTTACGATTAAATTGATGAATTAACGACTCCAGAGCTGTAGAGGTTTTAATCCTTGTCTCTTCGGTAAGGTCGGTAGTGACCGTGTTCAGCAGTTCATCAGAATTAGCGAACAATCTCGTGAGGTGTGAGCGGTAGCCTTTTCGTGAACCGCGGTGCCGTTGAATGTCCTCCATCCTGACCTAAGGTAAATGAGAGCAACAACAAGTGTTCGCAACAAGGTATCGCTTGCCTTCAGTGGTACCGTTAGGTTTGCCACGGTACCACGACGTCTAGGTGAGTGGTTAAAAAATAATGTCGAAGGACAAGCGAAATCCTGGAGTAAGGCAACAGATCCTGGTCACAGCACCAGATGTCGATATCGGGACGTTTAGAAGAAGACCAGGTTCCTTGTTGTACACGATTAATCGGGAAAGGAAGGATACCACAACACGCACACTCGATCTAATAACACACTACATACTCCAATTATAGCACAGCATTACATCATACTAAATATAGCGTTACTTATAATAGCTAAAGTACAGTAACAGTTAACTATCTATGACAGTTTATTTGCTCCGTGATTATTGCACATGGGTGGATTAAATACTCTCTAATAGAGCAGTCATGTAAACACTCTAATAATGCAGTCAAGTGTATAACAACAATCCTTACACTGAATTTGACAACTATTAAAGGTACAAGTAATGCAAATTCTAGTTCGTATTAGGAGACTCTCAGTCTGTATGCACATTGCAATTTGATCTGTTTCATGTGTATACTGAAATGTTGACAGTGTTACTATGCAGAATGCAAAATTACACTACTCACCACAGTCTTCATTATCAATAAATTATCCATTACTGGATTAATAAAAGTTTATGAACTAGATGAATTTTAAAAATTGAAAATTTTAAGAGGGAGAATAGGGATCGTTGAAAAAAGCCATGGGATTGCTGGGGTGATAATGTAAACCACAAATCCTTGTTTTGACTTATTTCAAAATGACGCGGAGCATGTTACTAAAGAATTATGACAGAGAGTCAAAATAGGGAGTTGTGGTTTACATTACCATCCCAGTAATCCCTTCTTGTTTCATGGCTTTTTTCAGTGATCCCTATTCTCCCTCTTATATTTTCAATTTTTTTATTCATCTAAGTATTATCAAGAGTTAACTCTTGGTATTATTAATATATCACTCTTCAACACAACAAGTAGTCCAATGGGATTTATAGGGAAAATTGTTTTGTTCAAAAGCTAGGCAGGTCCATCCTCTTCGAGAACCTTCAATCAACATGACAGTCAATCTCCTCAGACCTTGGTCCCTGTTAGCTCTACACTCAATAATAACATGATGGTAGTCATCCCTTACCTCTTCACTACTGTAGAGGAGAACAAGAAATTTCCATCACCAAATATGGTTGTGTATTCACATAATCAAACATCATACTTACAGCATACTTAAATAGTAGTCAAATTATTCTTGTAGCAGTAGTAGTATTGTAGCAGTATTAGTAGCAGTAGAAGTCAATGTGTCTACTAGTTGGTCTACAGTGATGGAGTCCTTCCTACACTAGTTAAACAACTCTACCTTATAATATCAGTTATGACTGGTGTAGAGCAGATATTAGTAGTTGTGATTGGTATAAAGTGTAATAACTAAATGTATTACTCTTTAAACAGTTTGTTCAATACAGATAAATGATCTAATACAACACACTGTTAATACTCTAATAGAACAGTCACCATCCACTAGTTGATAAGGATACCACATTACCGTGAGATGTGATTACTGACAAGACGTTGTTACGTTGTTTGTTCTTGATATACTTGAGGATTCTAATGAGGACAATAATGTATTAATGAAATGTTTATGGCTATGAATCCTCACTAAATCTGAATTATTGTCTCTGAAATAATTGTATATTATCGAGTTAATTAACATAGTTCACGCCTCAGGTCTAATTTTATAAGTACTCAAATCTTGTTTATCACTATAGCAACAGTCGCACCATTGATGTGTCATGGCCAGTTCAAGTGTAAAGGTGTTAACACGTGTGTGAGATGGAACAAGGTGTGTGATGGTAGCTATGAGTGTGCTGATGGGTCGGATGAAGAAGAGGAGGCTTGTAGTGAGTAAAACTGTATAATGTCATCATTGTGTGGAGTATATTAGTCATCTTTATTGTAACTTAGTGTGTGTTGCGGTTATAAAACAGTATTTTTAGCAATGTATACTAGTAATACTGAGACTGTATTAATATTGTATTGTATTGTGTAATAGTATTGGATATATATTAGTATTGTAGAGTAGAAGCCTGTGTGTAGAACTATGTGTTAATGGTGTTACTAGTAATCCAGGACACACTGTATATTAGTTAGGATCATCTTGCCCCCCACCACACTAACCCCCACCACACTAACCCCCACCACACTAACCCCCTACCCCACTACTCCTTGTAGTAGTAACACATTAGTAACATTGTTAATGACAATGAAGCCATATTAGTGTTGTTGTAGACACTACTCCAGTTCCTTGTGTACACACCTGTGGTGACACTTGTTTGACAACAAGTCAACAATTATGTGATGGCCATTATAACTGTGATGATTGGAGTGATGAACCTGACTCATGTAGTGAGTAATTTTACCCATTTTGTATCCATGTTGTTTGTGATGTAACCAGTCTATTTGTGATGTATCCATGTTGTTTGTGATGTAACCAGTCTATTTGTGATGTATCCATGTTGTTTGTGATGTAACCAGTCTATTTGTGATGTATCCATGTTGTTTGGGATGTAACCAGTCTATTTGTGATGCTATAGCCTAGTTCCATAAGTATATGGAGGAAACATGTGAAGAATCTAATTACAATTTGTGTTGACTGTTGTATTAGGGTGATTGCTCCTATATTCATGTTTATAATAATAATTGTACTAAAGTTGTTATTGATGCCTGCACTGTTAAAACGAGGTGTTACAGGTACACCCATCGTAAAGGTGTTCATGTACACCCATGGTATTTACAACACCCTAGGGGAGTATTGTAGCACTTGGGGTGTTGTTGAACACCACAAATGTCATTTTACTCCCCAATAATAGCTAAGCCACTGTAAGGGTGTTTGCCTACACCTAGGTATATTGAAACCCACAATTGGATGCTTCTATTGAAAATTAGGTTATAAGTACAGTTTGCTAACTTCTATAAGAGTGACTTGGAAACAACTATGTGGTAAGTATAAGGTGTTGCAAATATATTATTGCGTACTGCTAATGTGCTTTGTTGTTGGTAGTCATTGAGTATAAATTGAAATCAACATGAAGGTTACTGGAATGCTATAGCAAGCCTACATTTCTTTTCAACAAAATGCCACCATGGAGAGCACTAGAACATCTTTAAAGTGTACCGTGACACCTTTATAGCTATTCCTAGAACACCCTTAGGGAGTGTTGCAATGCCCTTGTAACACCTTTTAGTTGCTCCTAGAGCACCCCTGGGGAGTACTACAACTCCCCTCAAAGGAGTTTAATTTAAACAGCAGTTAGAACTCCCCCAAAGGTGATTGGATTACACCCTATTTTTAACAGTGTGGACCAGCTAGTCTAAGGCTTCTGGATAAAGTCACTACTTGTATTAATGTGATCTATTTATTATCTCTTAATAGAAGAGGTGAACATGTGTTCTCTACCTGTTCTGGACAACATGTTATCATGTTAACAACATGTCTTCATGTTTTTGTCCAATTAAGTCTCACTATTCTCTTGTTCTTGCTCATATCAAAGTCCTTATATGGTGTTTATTGGCTTCAACGTACTACTAAATGTTTATCCAGCTGGCCCGTGTTACTAACCAGCTTGCTCTGGTGTATATTAACTGACTATATCACAAGAGTATTGCGTAGTAAACTGTACACGTCACACCCTATCACATTATCTACCTATTCATATTATACACAGATGTCAACGAGTGTGCAGTCAACAACGGAGGATGTAGCCATACTTGTAAAGATCTGTTGATTGGTTATCAATGTACTTGTCCTGATGGATATGTTGCTAATAGCAACAACACTTGTGTAGGTCAGCTAGACCAACATCACTGAATGACACTTGTAGCTGAGGAGTAATCCCCTCCTGATCTCCTGTTATTCTGTAGTCACCATCATCACAGCTCTAGAAGTTCTCTAACACAATCAAAAGCAATTTAATTGACCAATCAAATTGACCAATCAAATTGAACAATTCAGCTAGTTTGACATATTTCCTATCCACCAATGAGACAAGCAGATCACATGACCAAATAGCTGAAATAAACAGTTTACATGACCCAATCAATTTTTTTAGTTACTAACATTTAAAATTTGTTTATATTCAACCACTAATTGATGTGGTAAGGGAAACAATGATGAAATCAATTGGTTTGATTTTCTTGTTGTCTATCGCTATAACTCCAAAACCACTTACCAAAAATGGCTGAAACTTTAATAGTCCATTGGTTTTACTAATTTGAGGAAAATGCAAACAAGTCAGGTTTTTACTTAACAGGTCTCCCACACACACACACACACACATACACACACACACACACACACACACACACACACACACACACACACACACACACACACACACATACATATATCACGTTTCCACTGGTCTAGTACTACAAAAGAATTTTGAACTCTCTTTGAGTAGGCAAATAAGTTGATATTAAAAATGTACAGAAATCTTTTATACTGTAAAGTAACATGTCAGGTTTTCCATTCACAATAATCATTAACAGTATGACTGTTATATTAGAGTAGTTTGAGAACACAGTTTCAGTACAATCCTATCTCACTACTGTTACAAGGTTGTGTTGTTATTTCAGATGTCAATGAGTGCAAGACATACGGCTCATGTAGTCAGGAATGTATCAATGAGGTTGGTAGTTACATGTGCAAGTGTAGACCAGGATATCAGATGAGTGCTGCTACTAACTCTTGTAAAGCATTAGGTAATGGCGATCATGTGATCTCTGTGTTGTTACCATGACTACACATCCTCAGGTGATGCTGCGGTGTTATTATTCTCACATGATACTGGTATATTTGCTGTGAACTTGTTGAATTATAGCAAGTCAGTAGTCTTGTCCGGGTTACTAGAAGTGTTCACGTTGGACTATGATTATAAACGTCAAATGGTATGTGTTGTACCTTAGTGTTGTTGTGTTGTAATTAGCATACGCTACAATAGTACTGTATAGTACGGACCACAAAGGAGTAGGCGTGGCCCATGAAATAACATCATCCAAAAACCAGCCTCAATTTTCCCTGAGGACGATGAGGCAGTATTGGTTAGGTAAAACTAAGCCCAAACAAGCTTTCAGATCAACCCGAAACGCTTTCAACAAGTTGCTACGGAATTTTAAAAATAATTTACTTAACAGAATTTTCTATTGCCTGACTGACTGCCTGACTCACTGACTGATGCCTTCAGACAAGCATAACTTGATAACGGCTAAGGCTACGGGCTTGATTTTTTCACTGTTTGACATTGCTTCGGCCTGAGAGGTGCCTTTTGGCATGCCACAGTATGTACAATGCATTCTTCATGGACTTACCAGTGTCCTCCTTTGTGTCCCATTCATCTTTGCTGACAGCGAAAAAGTGTCGATTTGGCGGTAGCACGTGATGGCTTCCCTTCGTAATGGAAATCGTCCGTATTTGTCATAGTGGCTATTTTGATTGCAGAGGAGCTTTTCAAACAGTTCTTGATTCATACTGCTGTGTAACGGGTTGAATATAGCCGACAGCGAAGCATAATGGATACTTCACTTTTCAGACAATAATTGATATAACTGGGGTGTGCGGCACCATTTCTTCTTTCGCTATGCATGGATTGTAGAGGCGCTTTTCGAACAGTTCTTGATCCGAAATGCTGTGTAACAGGTTGAACATAGCTGACAACGAAGCATAATGGATACTTAACTTCTCAGACGGGCGCGCCGCCATTTCAGATTTGGTATGTGTGGGTTCACCAGTCAAATAGTAATTATTTACAAAAAAAAGTTAACAAACAAGTACACAGAAAAATTTGGAATTTTCGATGTGCAATGGTCCATACTCTAGTTGAAAATTCCAAATTTTTCTGTGTACTTGTATATATATAGGGACCTTCTGTATGTGTGCCTTAGCTAAGATCAATGAAGTAATGTTGCACTAATAATTGGTTCAATAATCGGTATCAGATTGATATTGGCTACTAGCTGATTAATCAGTTATGATTAAATCACAACTGATGTTAATCTCCACTGCACTGTGTAGTATAATGATGTGGGGGAGGCTAGACATAAGTTATTTGGCATTTTAATTAAGTTATGTGTTGATGGTTTAGTAGTGACTACAAGCCATGCCTATAATAAACTGTCAGGTGTTAGGCCATGCCCAACAGTAAACTGAGGTTTTAGGTTTTCAGTAATCTGTATAGCAGTAGTAAAATGTACTTAAACCCTGCAACTTTCACTTGTGGTATACATCTAACTTTACATTTTTAGCCTAGAATGAGCTGTATACCAATGATTATTTTACTAATATGAGTCATTTAATATCAATAAGGATGAGTTAGTGCTATTAGTGTATATCGGATCAGTTATCGGTATCGGCTAATTCTGTTGCTTAATATCAGTTATTGGAATAATCGGCTAATTTGGTTATCGGTGCAACACTACAATGAAGCCCTTTCATTGCAGTGTAACCTTATGGAATCACCTGTCAAAATTAGTTTGTGTCGTTTGGTTAATCACATGATCAGTTGTATCAGTCACACCAGAAGGACTAGCAATTTGTTCTGATGAATGAAGCTTAATAATATTGTTATTATTAACAATTACTCTAATAGAACAGTTGTGGTCATAGTTTGACTAGTTTAACAGTAAAGTGTATTAGTATGTTATTATTGTTCAGTCTCTTACCCTATTACCTTATATAGTCCGGTAGATATAACTGAAAAAAAGGGTGAACCCGGAAAAAAATTCGAAGAAAGCTGAATTTGGTATCATTAGAAAGCAAATTTTTCATAGAATAACATATCCAAAATCCTCTAAAATCCACCTCGGAGAAAATTTTTTATGGCCAATTTAGTATTAAGGCATATGTGACTGGATTCAGGAAAGTAGATCTTCCACACATATCCAATTTACCAACTTTGACAACTCATAACTTCAGATTGGAAAATGGTATTGACATGAAATTTGATCAGTAGTGAGCACCAGCATCACTTATTAGGTGGAGAAATTTCAGAGTGATATTCAACTTGAACACTAAATTGTGGTTTCTCAATCGGATGTATTTGCAGACCCATTTTTGCAAATCTGGTCATTTGTGACCAACAAAAATGTGCTATCCTTAATTATTTTTTTACAAGAAACAGTTTCCTTAGCACTTCTGCAACTCTCTCCTCCACATTTTGCAACACACTAATAATCCATGTTTGCAACAAGAGCATAATATTGCTACCACATGGATTTGCAGTGGAAAGCTGGAATTTATATTGTACAAAATTATTATATGATCTATGGGACTGGTCCCATGTCTATCATCATCGGTTGCAGCCTTAGTCCTTCTAGTTTCCAGCCCCATATTAAGTTCCCTCCAATGAATAACTTCTTGCATCAGCTAAAACCATTGATCCTCAAAACTCCATCCAACTGCAAGGGTTAGCACACTTTCACAGCTTGCATGTGTAATAACTTTCTGATGCCACCATTTCCATGTAGTTTGTTTTGTATACCTGAGACTCCTCAATAAATCAGACTGATTCCCATCAAACTCCAACTTTTTCAACACGTGCAATTGTTGCATTGCATCATTAACTTTTCAATTGTTTGCACATCATTTGATTGCTGATTAGGCCGATCGACTTTACCTATTCAAATGTTGTGGACATTGTATCTCAGCCACCCCAGGCATGTGAAAAGAGGACCTACATATGTGCCCAATAACGTCATCATGTTTCCAGATCTTCAAATGTTTTACAACTTCTGAATGAAAAGAGATATGTACTTGTCATGTTCTGCTTCCAGCGTGTACCAGTAGCACAAGAACTTCATTGTTGTCATCAGCTACAACATTCACTCTACTTCCTTCAATTGCAAAACTGAAGTGCGCATTGGACCATCAGTATGTCAGAATCTCCATGTGTGCAATCAGTGTGTAGGGCTGGCAGCATCCCCAGGTATGTTATGGTACGTATGCGCAGGTGCAGATATTCAGTCAAGTGAATCTTTGGAAGCATACAAAAGCCAGGAAGTTTTCTTGCAAATGAAAAGAGCAAACATCAATTGATTGTCCAATATCTGAGAGATGATGGCCAGGTTGTGCATCAGAGTAATTTGGATACTGACACACTGATTGCTGATTGTTCAATGTGCACTTCACTATGCAATTGAAGGAAGTAAAGTGTGTTGTAGCTGATGACACTGATGTTCTTGTCCTCCTGCATGGTGCACCAGAGCATAGCAAGTATATATTTTCTTTCAGAGGTTGGGAAACATTTGAGTATTGGAAAATTGATGACATTATTGGGCACATAGGTCCTATTGTAATGTCATAATTACATCTTCTCTTTTCGCATGCTTGCATGGAGCGGCTGTGATACAACATCTGCGATATTTGAAAGGGGTAAAGTTGGCCTAATCAAGAAGAAAATGAAGTGCAAATGATTGCAAGAACAACGCACTTTCACAACTTGTATGTGCATCTACAAGTTATTCATTTGAAGGAACTTAATGACTAACTTGATCCATTACCGTAATGGAGCTGGAAACTAGAAGGATCGAGGCTGTATGCAACTGATGATAACAGACATGGGACTAGCACCAGAAGTCTTAACTTAAATTTGTACAATATAAATGCAAGCTTTCTACTGCAAATCAATGTGGTAACAACATTATGCTCACAGTGTAATCATGGATTAAAGTATGTTGCAGCATGTGGCAGTTGCAGGGGAGAGAGTTGCAGAAGTGCTGAAGAAACTGTTTACAGCAATCGTGACAAATATATTTGTTCAGAACTTACATGATAGGCACCTTTTTTTTATTTCTATAACCAGTCTTATCCTTATTGCATACAACTAATATTGATTGCAATGAATTTCTTATGAGAAAATATTTTAAGGATAATAATATTATGCATTTTTGTTAACCACAAATGACCAGATTTGCAAAAATAGATCTACCAAATGCATTTAATAAAAAAAACCACAACTTAGTGTTCAAGGTGAATATCAACCTGAAATTTTCTCCACCTAATAAGTGATGTTGGTGCTCAGTACTGATCAAATTTCATGTCAATACCATTTTCCAATCTGAAGTTATGAGTTGTCAAAGTTGGTAAATTGGATATGTGTGGAAGATCTACTTTCCTGAATCCAGTCACGTATGCTTCAATACTAAATTGGCCATAAAAATAATTTTCCCCAAGGTGGATTTTAGAGGATTTTGGGTATGTTATTCTATGAAAAATTTGCTTTCTAATGATACCAAAATCAGCTTTCTTCGAATTTTTTCCGGGTCCAACCTTAAATCTACCAGACTATATATGGGTTAAATTGTATGAAGTAAACAGTGAAGTACCTCAACTGGTTTATTATCAAGACACACAGTAGTGTGTCGTGCGGCCCAAGAAGCCGGCGCGCCACACCCGTGAGTATATTGACAGGAAGAACGAAAACGTCATTTTCACACCTTTGTATCTCAGTGATCACTTATCCGATTGTAACCAAATTTGCTACACAGTTGCCCGCCAGCCAGGGGAGTCTACATTCCAATTTTGAAGGAAATTGCTCTAGCCATTTCCGAGATACGAGCTGCCAAAGTTTCATTCTTTTTTCTTTGTTTTTTTTCTTCTTCATCTTTTTGCACACTTGCAAAAATTGCTATAACAAGCAAACGCGTACTCCGATCGCCATGAAATTTGGCACACAGAAAGGGAGTCCAACGGCGAATCCTAGCATCAAATTTGGTACAAATCCGATGAATGGTTCAGGAGTTATGACCGATTATTCGCGTAAAACAAGATTGATTTGTTGTCACGCCTACAGGTAAGTAAGGGGGTTTCCAGACAGCTGGGTATTCCGGACACTTCATTTTTAATCCGCTACTGAAGGATGGAATAGAAACCGATCAGACTATGGTTTATGTACCTAAGTACCCTACTTGTGTACTATAAAATATTAAAGTTTTGTTTCGATAGCTTTAAGGATTATCGAGATACATCACAATTTGCTTGCGCGTGTAAAATATTTTTATGTAAAAACTTTCACTACGCATGTTAACAGAAGATTGAGGGCACCATTTGTAATTCTAAGGCACCATAAGCATCACAAATGATCAGCCACACTACTCAGTGAACGGATATATGATTTAGAGATAGTACAACTGGAATCCAAGCCCATTACCTGCAACGTGTTAACTGGCACGCGCAATCAACACAACCAGCATCCCGGAGAAGCCCCAAGCAAGGATCCGCGGGGCCACACTACTTAACTATGCTGTTTCAGTGTTAAGGCAAGGACTGATACAGATTTCCAGGCAGTAGATCACATGTCGCATCTTCGAAAGCGCTGCAAGACACTCGCATGGTCCAAGCAAGGCTGGTAGCAGTTCTGCTTCTTAAAAATCGCTGTCACCAACAAAGTAACCAGACAAATAGAATGCTTTGAGTCTCTGCTGGGCCATGACACTCAATAGAGTGCAGCATTCCCATAACAATGGCAGGTACGCCTTTTTAAAGTGGTGTCCGGAAACCCCAGCCACATAAATTTTTGGCATTTTCTCAAACTGCAAATTTAAACTGCTCTTTCTCCTAGCACCCTATACTTTACCATCCACAATTTATACCACCGATAGCCTAGTTCATTAGCTACAATTCGGCACTAAGCATTTTAGAATCCGTTTTTCTCTCGAGGAGAATTGAACAAATTTTTAATACATGTGCAAACTTTGTCCGGAAACGCCCGCCCCTACTTTAAACCGCTTCATGGAATGAGTTGAAAATTGCTATGTAGATGGAGTAACCATCGTAGGAGTGCCTTTTGGTGGTTTGAAAGGAATCGAGATAAAGACCATGGAGATATGACACAAAACCCAACCTGTGTCACAATTACGCGATCGATTTTACGAACAAAAAAGTATTAGTTTTCACGCTACTAGGCAAACCGCTTAGAGCAATGAGCTGAAAATCGGTGTATAGCTGGAATAATCTTCATAGAAAGTCCTTGCAGTAGTACAGAAGAATCGGATTACAAACCACTGAGTTATGATTCTAAAGCCAACTCCGTGTAGCAAATGCGAGATCGAGATACTCTAATAGAACAGTCACCCTAATAGAGCATTCGGATAATTTATTTACTCCATTATAGAATTTTATTGCATCACAAGTTATTCTGTAGGGAGTTCAGCTGCAAACAGTTAATCTTATAGACAGTTCAGCAAGAAGCAAGTCACCATGTGGAGAGTTAAGCAAATATATCACTATAGAGATTCAGAACATTACAAGTCACACTAAAGAAAGTTCAGCTATAAACGAGTCATGCACCCTGTAGAGAATTCAGCTACAATTAAGTCACTCTCTAGAGAATTCAGCTACACAGAATTCAGCTACACACAAGTCACTGTGGAGAGAGTTCAGCTACAAACAAATTACCCTGTAGAGAGATCAGCTACAAATAAAACACTTTGCAGAGTGTTCAGCTACAACAAATCAACCTTTAGAGCGATCAGCAATGAACAAATCAACACAAATCTACCTGTAGAGAGATAAGCTAGAAACAAATCACCCTGTAGAGACATAAACTAGAAACTATTATTATTATTATTATTATCAATTTTAGTCAAAGGACAAGGGTTGCACAAAAGGCTGAGCCTGCAAACGTGCTCCCCAAAAGGACAAAACGGTACAAGATACAAGGACAATACACAAATACAAAAACAACAAATAAAACAGTACAATAGCAGATAAATACAAAGCAACATTTAGTTAAAAAGAAAGCGCCGGAGGGCAACACGGAAAAGTTTCGGGTCAGTTATCTGTAAGATATTGTAAGGTACGTTGTTCCAAAGGAAAGGTGAGTTGATGAAAAAGGAAAACCGATAAGCGTTGATGGTGGATATAGAGGTGTCTATGGCTAATGGATTTGAATGTCTATTAACTGCAGAGAAATACCGTGAAGAGATAGCTGATTGGTGGTGCAAGATTTTATGTACTTGACAGATAGTGAAGTAGTTTTGTCTCTGGTGTAATAATGGCCACTCCAATTGATCTAAACAACAGTCAGATGATCTGGACCATTGTTTGCAAGCAGGATTCCAACGACTTCCACAAACTCATCTGGGTGCCCTGCGCTGAACACTTTCCAGCTGTTTGATGTCACCAGATGAATGCAGGTACCATACTGGAGAAGCATACTCCAGTATAGGATGGACAATACATTTATAGACTGCAGCTTTAACAGAAGATGGACATGTATAAAGAGAATGCTGAAGAATATTTAAGGATCTAGTTGCCTTTGCGGCGGTATACTTGACATGGTCCAACCACTTAAGGTGGGAATTGATGAATACACCAAGGTATCGTACAACAGATTTGGTGGATAAAAGATGATTATTTAATCTGTAGCTTGCAGGAGGAGGTGAACGTTTATAAGAAATGCAGATTGTCTCACATTTAGAAGGATTTAAGTTTAGTTGCCATTTACGAGACCATTCAAAAACTTTTGACAAATCAGCTTGAAGCATAGCTTGGCCTGACGAAGATACAATTTCCTTGTAGAGGGCTATGTCATCTGCAAACATTAGAACTGAACTATGAGAAATAGATTGGTAGATGTCATCAATGTACAATAAAAACAATAGAGACCCAAGAACAGATCCCTGGGGCACTCCAGATAATACAGGTAGCCAATTTGAAAATGATCCATTAATAATCACCCTCTGAGACCTCTTGGTAAGGAAATAAACTAGACACAATGTAAGGAGTTCAGCTACAAGCAATCACCCTGTAGAGAGTTCAACTAAAACAAATCAACCTGCAGAGAGATCAGCTACACACAAATCAACTTGTAGAGAGATCAGCTACAATCAAATCACCTTATAGAGAGTTCAGCTACAAACAAATTACCCTGTAGAGAGATTGGCTACAAACAAATCAACCTGCAGAGAGATCAGCTACACACAAATCAACTTGTAGAGAGATCAGCTACAATCAAATCACCTTATAGAGAGTTCAGCTACAAACAAATTACCCTGTAGAGAGATCAGCTAGAAACTAGATACAATGAAGGAGTTCAGCTACAAGCAAATCACCCTGTAGAAAGTTCAGCTAAAACAAATCAACCTGCAGAGAGATCAGCTACAAACAAATCACCTTATAGAGAGTTCAGCTACAAACAAATTACCCTGTAGAGAGATCAGCTAGAAACTAAACACAATGTAAGGAGTTCAGCTACAAGCAAATCACCCTGTAGAGAGTTCAGCTAAAATAAATCAACCTGCAGAGAGATCAGCTACATACAAATCAACTTGTAGAGAGATCAGCTACAAACAAATCACCCTGTAGAGAGATCAGCTAGAAACTAGACACAATGTAAGGAGTTCAGCTACAAGCAAATCACCCTGTAGAGAGTTCAGCTACAAACAAACCAACCTGTAGAGCGATCAGCTAGAAACAAATCACCCTGAAGAGAGGTCAGCTACAAAAAATCATCTGTAGAGATATCAGCTAGAAACAAATCACCCTGAAGAGAGGTCAGCTACAAAAAATCATCTTGTAGAGAGATCAACTACAAACAAAACACTTTGCAGAGAGTTCAGCTACAAACAAATCAACCTTTAGAGCGATCAGCAACAAACAAATCAACCTGTAGAGAGATCATCTAGAAACAAATCAACCTGCAGAGAGATCAGCTAGAAACAAATCAGCTTGTAGAGAGATCAGTTACACACAAATCAACCTGTAGAGAGATAAGTTAGAAACAAATCACCCTGTAGAGAGTTCAGCTAAAACAAATCAATCTGCAGAGAGATCAGCTACAAACAAATCACCTTATAGATAATTCAGCTACAAACAAATTACCTTGTAGAGAGATCGGCTACAAACAAATCACCCTGCAGAGAGATCAGCTACACACAAATCAACTTGTATAGAGATAAGCTACAAACAAATCACCCTGTAGAGAGATCAGCTACAAACTAGACACAATGTAAGGAGTTCAGCTACAAGCAAATTACCCTGTAGAGAGTTCATCCACAAACAAATCAACCTGTAGAGCAATCAGCTAGAAACAAATCACCCTGAAGAGAGGTCAGCTACAAAAAATCACCCTGTAGAGAGAAACAAATCACCCTGAAGAGAGGTCAGCTACAAACAAAACACTTTGCAGAGAGTTCAGCTAGAAACAAATCAACTTTTAGAGTGATCAGCAACAAACAAATCAACTTGTAGAGAGATCAGCTAGAAACAAATCAACCTGCAGAGAGATCAGCTACAAACAAATCAGCTTGTAGAGAGACCAGTTACACACAAATCAACCTGTAGAGAGATAAGCTGGAAACAAATCACCTTGCAGAGAGTTCAGTTACAAGCAAAACACCCTGTAGAGAGTTCAGCAACAAAGAAATCACCATGTAGAGAATTCAGCTGCAAACAAATCACCTTATAGAGAGTTCAGCTACAAACAAATTACCCTGTAGAGAGATCGGCTACCAACAAATCAACCTGTAGAGAGATCAGCTAGAAACTAGGCACAATGTAAGAAGTTCAGCTACTACAAGTAAATCAGCCTGTAGAGAGTTCAGCTAAAACAAATCAACCTGCAGAGAGATCAGCTACAAACAAATCACCTTATAGACAGTTCAGCTACAAACAAATTACCCTGTAGAGAGATCGGCTACAAATTAATCAACCTGCAGAGAGATCAGCTACACTCAAATCAACTTGTAGAGAGATTAGCTACAAACAAATCACCCTGTAGAGAGATCAGCTAGAAACTAGACACAATGTAAGCAGTTCAGCTACAAGCAAATCACCCTTTAGTGAGTTCAGCTACAAACAAATCAACCTGCAGTGAGATCACCTACAAAAAAGCACCTTGTACAGAGTTCAGCTACAAAGAAATTACCCTGTAGAGAGATAGGCTACAAACAAATCAACCTGTAGAAAGATCAGCTACACACAAATCAACTTGTAAAGAGATCAGCTACAAACAAATCACCCTGTAGAGAGATCAGCTAGAAACTAGACACAATGTAAGGAGTTCAGCTACAAGTAAATCACCCTGTAGAGAGTTCAGCTAAAACAAATCAACCTGCAGAGAGATCAGCTACAAACAAATCACCTTATAGACAGTTCAGCTACAAACAAATTACACTGTAGAGAGATCGGCTACAAATTAATCAACCTGCAGAGAGATCAGCTACACACAAATCAACTTGTAGAGAGATCAGCTACAAACAAATCACCCTGTAGAGAGATCAGCTAGAAACTAGACACGATGCAAGGAGTTCAGCTACAAGCAAATCACCCTTTAGTGAGTTCAGCTACAAACAAATCAACCTGCATGAGATCACCCACAAAAACGCACCTTGTACAGAGTTCAGTTACAAACAAATTACCCTGTAGAGAGATCAGGTAAAAGAATTCACCTTGTAGAGAGTTCAGCAACAAAGAAACCACCATGTAGAGAGTTCAGCTGCAAACAAATCACCCGGTAGAAAGATCAGCTAGAAGAAGTCACCTTGTAAAGAGTTCAGCTACAAAGAAACCATCATGTACAGAGTTCAGCTACAAAGAAACCACCATGTAGAGTGTTTAGCTGCAAAAAATCACCTGTAGAGAGTTCAGCTAGAAACAAACCACCCTGTAGAGAGATCAGCTAGAAGAGGTCACCTTGTAGAGAGTTCAGCTACAAAGAAACCACCACATAAAGAGTTCAGCTGCAAATAAATCACTTGTAGAGAGTTCAGCTACAAATAAATCCCTCTGTAGAGGGATCAGCTAGAAGAAGTCACCTTGTAGAGAGTTCAGCTACAAAGAAACCATCATGTAGAGAGTTCAGTTACAAACAAATCACCCTGTAGAGAGATCAGCTAGAAGAAGTTACCTTGTAGATAGTTCATGCTACAAACAATTCACCCTGTAGAAAGATCAGCTAGAAGAAGTCACCTTGTAGAGTGTTCAGTTACAAAGAAACCATCATGTAGAGAGTTCAGCTGCAAACAAATCACTCTGTAGAGAGTTCAGCTACAAAGAAACCGCCATGTAGAGAGTTCAGCCTCAAACAAACCACCTTGTAGAGAATTCAACTACAACAAATCACCCTGTAGAGAAGAAGTTACTTAGTAGAGAGTTCAGCTACAAAGAAACCATCATGTAGGGAGTTCAGCTACAAAGAAACCACCATGTAGAGAGTTTAGCTGCAAACAAATCACCTGTAGAGAGTTCAGCTAGAAACAAATCACCCTGTAGAGAGATCAGCTGGACGAAGTCACCTTGTAGAGAGTTCAGCTACAAAGAAACCATCATGTAGAGAGTTCAGCTACAAAAAAACCACCATACAGAGAGTTTAGCTGCAAACAAATCACCCTGTAGAGAGACCAGCTAGAAGAGGTCACCTTGTAGAGAGTTCAGCTACAAAGAAACCATCCTGTACATAGTTCAGCTACATTTCAAGTCATCCAGTAGAGAGATCAGCTGCAAAAAAATATCCTGTGGGGAATAATGGGCATGTAATAAATATATGTATATAATTTGTATAATTACTAATAAAATCAAAAATAATTGAAGTATTACAAATCTTCTTTAAGTTCTTTTCTTCTTCCTGTGGTAAAGAAAAAAACACATGGGTTAAAAAAGCCCCAAAGCCAGCCGTAGGCCAGCTTTGCAGTATACAAATATAAAAAGAAGTGATATCTAATCAAAAACAGCCAAGCTGTAAAAAGAGGTGCGGCCCCCAAAAAGGCCATGGTGAAAAAAGATGTGAAATCCAAGGTGGCGGCCAAGAAATGGCTGTGATGGGTTAATGGTTACATTTTAATAATGACAATTCAGGTGAATTTTGTGCCACTTGGTCTTGGCACCAAATTCACCTGAATTGTCGTTATTAAAATTTAACCATTAACCTACCATCACAGCCATTTCTTGGCCGCCACCTTGGATTTCACATCTTTTTTCACCATGGCCTTTTTGGGGGCCGCACCTCTTTTTACAGCTTGGCTGTTTTTGTTTAGATTAGAATATTTAACAGTTCCAAACTACCTCTGATGGGCCCACACAACACTACCTCTGATGGGCCCACACAACATATACCCCTACCAGAATCACTTACTACACAAGGCTAAATTGAATGACTTATTTTATTACACTATTCAATAGTGTTGCACTGATAATTGGATCAGCTATCGGTTATACCGTATATCGGTGAGTTTTTAGTCTATCGGTATCGGATCATATGTAATATTAATAACCGATACTGATATGAACACGTGATCTTAATTAGTTTTCAAGTCACACACAACATGGCGAAGAAAAAATCTGTTATCTGGGAGTATTTCACCGAGGATGAAGACACTAAGTTCGCCGTTGTAATGACTGCGGTACAAAGGTCCTGAGGGGTGGATCTTCAACGAAAGGATATACCCCGACTAACCTGGTTCATCACCTTTCATCGAAGCACGTGGAGCTACATACAGAGTACTTGGAAAAGTAAGTCAAGTAAAGTTGCTCCAGCTCCCAAAGAAACGCGAAGACGCTTGTTACAGCAACTTTCACTAGAAGTGACAGAGGTGCGCACTAAGCTGTGGGACATCAACGACCCAAAGGCACAGAAGATTACAAGGAAGGTTGGCGAAATGGTAGCTATTGATTGCCACCCTTTATCTGTCATAGAAGACGTAGGTTTCAGATGCATCCTCAACGCGCTAGAACCACGATATACTTGCCCCAGTCGTAAGTATTACACTGACACCATTATTCCCAAGATATTTAGTGGGATGAAGGATGAAATTGGAAAGCTCATTAATAGCGAAGAAGGGAGTATTAGCTTCACTACAGACATATGGAGTTGTTCTGTGAATGACACTCGCTGTTAAGTCTGACAGCCCACTGGATAAACAATTCATTTGAGAAGCAATCTGCAGTTCTACATGTTTAATCCCTTGAGATGGCTCATACTGGTGAGTACATTGCTAGCTGTATTAGCGCAATGCTGGATAAGTGGGATATTTCTCATGATCGTGTACACTTAGTCCTCAGCGATAATGCAAGTAATATGGTCAAGGCGATGCAGGATGTATCCTTACCCCACTTTGGCTGTTTTGCCCATTCATTACAACTCGTTGTAATAGATGGCTTGTTATCACAGAGGGCTATTGCTGATATAACTGCAGTTTTCAAGAGCATTGTTGGCCACTTCCATCGTTCATCAATTGCTTCACACAACCTTACTAGAATTCAACAGAGTCTTGGTATCCCTCAGCACAAATTAAAACAGGAAGTAGCCACTCGGTGGAATTCAATATTATACATATATCAATCCATATTAGAGCAAAAAATGGCTTTAGCCGCATATTCTGCAGAGAATGGCAGCATTCAACAACTTTCGGCACATCAATTGGGTTTAGTTTAAAAGTGTGCGGATATACTAAGCCCTATTGAGGAAGTGACTCATTCCATCTCTGCAAAATTAGCCAGTATTTCAATTGTTATTCCTTACATCCGTGTTTTGACAAGAACCTTGGAAAAGAACGAAGATGATAGTGGAGTACGCACTATGAAAGGACAAATTTTACACTCCCTTAAGTCCCGTTTTGCTGGCATTGAGGAAAAAGGAACAGCTAGCTCTAGCAACAATGTTGGACCCTCGATTCTTTGGTGGAAATATAATTAAAGCAGCAACTAAAGAAAAATTACTTGAGAAAATGGCCGGCCTCTGTAACAGTTGACATGCAACCCCTGCCAGACTCTACAGCCCCTGCCAGACTCTACAGCCCCTGCCAGACTCTACAGCCCCTGCCAGACTTTGTCCTTTAAAAAACCCTGTTCTTCTAGATGTGTTTAGTGAAATAATTGCAGATTCCAGTGAAGATACACCAGATTCTAGTGCCACCTCAGAGCTTGAAAAATATCTCAGTGACCCAGTGATTGACTACAAAACAGGAGATCCATATCAATGGTGGGGTCAGCACAAAACTGAATTTCCTAATTTAGCAATATTAGCTAAACGTTTCTTATGTGATCCCGCTACTTCAGTTCCCTCTGAAAGGCTTTTTCAGCTGCTGGAGACCTGTATGACGAAAAAAGAAATAGAATGTTACCACATCTCTCAGAAGAACTTCTATTCATACAAAACAATTTTTGTCTAGTTGGTGACAAGTATCAATATAAGACTTAACTTTATCACTACATATTCTTTACAGACTGTCCTTCCAGTTATTTAGCCATAGTAGTCAACTTTTTAGTTATGTAACTGTTTACCAAGTGTGGTGTGAAGTAACAAAGTATGATAAATGTTCTATCAGATCGGTTTCAATTATCGGTACACAAATTCTTGTTAATATCGGTTATCGGAATATCGGCAAAAAGGCATATCGGTGCAACACTACTATTTAATAATATTGATCTTTCATTGAAACACTTTATATGGAAAATATGGCACCTAAGTTGTGTTGGTATAGCCCATCCTCTAATATGTCACTGTATAATAATAACGTTACACTATATTATATCAGTTACTGTGTTATTATACAGATTTTCTGGTATGAGAGCAAAGAGAAGGGAATATTCAGAGCATCATTTAATAGTAATGAGACGGAGAAGATAGTTAGTGATGTTGACTACACAGATGGGATAGCTTATGATTGGATAAATCATAACGTTTACTGGACTGATGCTAGCAATGACCACATAATGATGGCTGGTGGGGATGGTAGTAATCCCATAGTGATTGTTAATACCGCAGTTAATGGTACAGTGGAGGAACCCAGAGCTATTGTGATTGATCCATTTCACAAGTAAGCTATATGTTGTGTCTACACAATGTTCTACAGTCAGTTAACCAGACAAAAACCAGTTACTTCAAAGTGGCAAACGTATGTTCCCTACTGTAACATGTACTGGAACAAGCATGTTTTCATGGTAATAACATTTTTCACTTCTTCCTGTTTGCATCAAAGCAGTTTATGACAAATACTATAAAATTTAAATGGACACGGTCGGTACATTTCCCAGGTAACAAAGAGGTGATTACTAAGGAAAATCCGGAGGCCAGGTGAATACAAACTGACTACACTTACAATTTGGTTGTTACATATCAGTTTAACATAGAAGAGATAATGTTTGCAATTTCACCAATTTTAGAAGATTGTGTTCTCTTTCCTTGTTGGCTCAGAAATACTTAATATGGGTAGTGATATAATGGTTGTTGTAATGCTATATTCACCACCACAAATAATTGTTGTATTACTGTCCTGTAGATACATCTACTGGACAGATTGGGGTACAGAGGCTAAGATAGAGAAGGCATCACTTCAAGGCAAGAACAGACGAGCCATCATTACAACTAATGTTCATTGGCCTAATGGACTAACCATTGACCACACTCTAAAGAGATTATACTGGATTGATGCTAAACTAAAGACAATAGAGACTTGTGACTTTAATGGCCGCAACAGAGTGGTAGTTAGGAAACTAGCCTTTACCTCTCACCCCTTCTCGATCAGTGTGTTTGAAGATAACATCTATTGGACAGATTGGGATAGCGGAGCTGTTGAGGTGGCTAACAAGTTTAATGGTACTAATCGTGGACAAGTTATCCAATCACATTTGAGATTATTGGGTGTTAAGGTGGTACACCAAGCCCTACAGCTGCCAGGTAGTGTGTTGATGATGTGTACCATGGGTGGTGTATGTGATGTGTTGATGATGTGTACCATGGGTGGTGTATGTGATGTGTTGATAATGTGTACCATGGGTGGTGTATGTGATGTGTTGATGATGTGTACCATGGGTGGTGTATGTGATGTGTTGATGATGTGTACCATGGGTGGTGTTGATGATGTGTACCATGGGTGGTGTATGTGATGTGTTGATAATGTGTACCATGGGTGGTGGATGTGATGTGTTGATGATGTGTACCATGGGTGGTGTATGTGATGTGTTGATGATGTGTACCATGGGTGGTGTATGTGATGTGTTGATGATGTGTACCATGGGTGGTGTATGTGATGTGTTGATGATGTGTACCATGGGTGGTGTATGTGATGTGTTGATGATGTGTACCATGGGTGGTGTATGTGATGTGATGATGATGTGTACCATGGGTGGTGTATGTGATGTGTTGATGATGTGTACCATGGGTGGTGTATGTGATGTGTTGATGATGTGTACCATGGGTGGTGTATGTGATGTGTTGATGATGTGTACCATGGGTGGTGTATGTGATGTGTTGATGATGTGTACCATGGGTGGTGTATGTGATGTGTTGATGATGTGTACCATGGGTGGTGTATGTGATGTGTTCATGATGTGTACCATGGGTGGTGTTGATGATGTGTACCATGGGTGGTGTATGTGATGTGTTGATGATGTGTACCATGGGTGGTGTGTGTGATGTGTTGATGATGTGTACCATGGGTGGTGTATGTGATGTGATGATGATGTGTACCGTGGGTGGTGTATGTGATGTGTTGATGATGTGTACCATGGGTGGTGTATGTGATGTGTTGATGATGTGTACCATGGGTGGTGTATGTGATGTGTTGATGATGTGTACCATGGGTGGTGTATGTGATGTGTTGATGATGTGTACCATGGGTGGTGTATGTGATGTGTTGATGATGTGTGCCATGGGTGGTGTATATTGTACATGTAGTGTACTGTTATTAAGTAACACCCTCCAAATAGAGCAGTCATTATAATTATAGCCAATATACAGTACATGAAAAGAACAATAAATTAAATCCAACTAATTTTTATGAACCTTTCATTGCTGATATATCATCAGTATAAAGTCTGCCCAGCTGTATATTGTTTATAGAAAGGGCGTCCTTTAGGTCAAATGTATCATGTATTTAGTACGGTAGGTCTATATTCTGTGTATTAGCTCCTGTGTGATGTAGTTGATCAGTGTGTGATGTAGTTGATCAGTGTGTTACATATCTACTATGAACTACTCTAATACAGCAGTCACTAAGAGGACCACGTTTTTACTATGGTTACTACAGGTATAGAGTGTCAGAGACCAGTACAACCTCACTACAACCTTACAAACTTACAACAAGTTGTCTACCTTAGTGGAAGGAATGTCACTATTACCTGTGTTGAGGGATATGTGTTGGTTGGTAATGCTACAGTGACTTGTTCCAGACAAGGAACATGGAAGCCTCAACTACCTCATTGTATGAAGCCAAGTGAGTTATCTTATAAAGTAAATGAGGTTGTACCAGTAACTCTGTGTGGCTAGCTGAGTAGCCTGAGTTAGTGTATACCATATTATAGTAGTTGTGATAAGCTTGGGGGAATTTGTTAACAACAAAGATATTACAGTACTGTCCAGAGGTAACATTACTCTTGTGAGCAGTTGACACTCGTGTAGCCAATTTTCGACCCGCAATTTCTTTGGCATGTGTGCTAACTAACTCACCACCTGTAGCCACGATAGGCAAGCTCCCTCAGGTGGCTGCTTCAGTAACCACGTTCCTTCACACATGATGTATTCCAGTCGTGTGTCGTGTCGAGTTGTGGCCTGAATTTGAGCACTCGCGAGAGATTGTAACGTTACCTCTAGGCGGTACTGTAAGTACAGATTAAGTTCCACAAAACTATTAAACTATTGTGAAATGTTTACACTAATGTCAGTTCCTTTGGTTAAGCAATTGATATCAGTTACTTTGGATCACATGGGCTTGTCCACAAACTAGAGTAAATCAGTTTGTAAGAATGTAGAGAAGTTTGCAGTCAGTCACCATATCAAATACCGTCACTGGTGTGATCACTTGTAGGGATCAGATGTGTTGTCCCCAATTTCCCTAACTACAATATAAGTGATGATGTCATGGAATACTTTGTTGGTGACAATTTGACGGTGAAGTGTCGGAAAGGGTACAAGTTAAGTGATGTGTTAGAACAAGATGTTCTCACTTGTTCTAACACATCACAATGGATACCTCAGGTTCCTCATTGTACTAGAATAGGTGAGAATTGTTGCGTACAGCTAGTTGTAGTGTGTTATGTAGTGTAGTGTGTTATGAGGTGTATTGTAATGTGGTGTGGTTAAAGTAGTGTAGTGTGTGTGTAGTGTAGTGTGTGTGTAGTGTAGTGTAGTGTGTGATGTAATGTACTTGCAGTATATACTACCACACCTTGGTGTCATCATAACACATGTGGTGTATTAATGATACAATACTAGTATTGGTGAAGTAATGTTACTCACATTATCAATATTATACTAATGATTAACACAACAACAGCTTTTTCTTGCTTTAGTAGTTACAGTGCTATGATTCTATTATTGATCATACATATCACAATATATCAAGGTAGTCTGGCAGTGCCCACCCCTTTGCTTTTAGAGTAAGGGTCTGGTGACTGTAGTATACAGTACTTGTACGACCGGAATTCAAATGTGGTTTCAAATTGCGTGTGACAAAATAAATTACCTATTCAGGGGCTGTTGTAACTCTGCGAAGAAAGTGCAAAACTTAATACTTCTCAACGTGAGTCTTTACGGCATGTTTATCTCGGAGTCTCGCTCGGAGAGTATCAGCTGCTTTCCAACTATTCCAAATTTGGTCACCATGATTATTGTGTTATCCATAGCGTAAACTACACGTTTTACGCCACAACTACTTTTTTTCTGGATACTGCGATTTGATTGGCTCTACCACTATAGTGGTAGTAGCACAAGTACCATATACTACGGTTACCAGACCCTTACTCTAAAAACGAAGGGGCAGGCGCTGCCAGACTAACGTCAAGGATAACAAAACACTCTAATATAACAGTCAGTAATCAACACATTGTAGCATTTCATTGTCAACACCATGATATTGTTACTGTGTCAACACCAATATACTATATACAAGTTATACTGTACAAGTACAAGTAGCATATATCTATATAAAAACAGCCAAGTTGTGAAAATAGGGTGCGGCCCCCTAAATTCCGGGATGAAAAACAATGTGAAATCAAAAGTGACACACCAGCTTGTTGGGCCACACACTATACCTGTTTACTATATACATATTTGTGGCTCTCCATGTAGTGCCCACCTGTCCAATCCCTGAGGATGACAATTACAACCTGACACAGCACACTAGACCAAATTACAAGGAGGGACACAACCTCACAATATTGTGTAACGAGGGGTATGAAGTGGATGGTGTGAGTAATGTGATCTGTACTAATGACTCGTTTTGGAAACCACAACTACCGAATTGTGTACTAACAGGTAACTAGTAGTGACAAGAGCTCATAATATATAATATATATAGTGAGGAATAGGCCACTATAGTACACTATTTTAGGAGGAGTACTATGGTGTTTATCTATGGTTGTTATTATTATGATCATAGCTAGTATGGTGTTTATCTATGGTTGTTATTATTATGATCATAGCTAGTATGGTGTTTATCTATGGCTGTTATTATTATGATCATAGCTAGTATGGTGTTTATCTATGGCTGTTATTATTATGATCATAGCTAGTATGGTGTTTATCTATGGTTGTTATTATTATGATCATAGCTAGAGACTTATACACTTCCCTATGACTCAAGCTGTGACTTCTGGCCCCCTTGAAATATTATTATTATTTGTGTGTGCTGTGCAGAAATCAATGTGATTATAACGCACAGGTGTGATTGTGATAATTATGTAAGAGGGTACAAAACTGATCGTGTGTGGGGGAGTTGACTATATGAGGAGGGATTGAGTTCCACAGTTTGATTGCTGAGGGGAAAAAGGAAAATTTAAAACTATCAATTCTGGTATCTAGTTGGTTGAAGTAGACATTTCTCAAGAAGGGTGGAATAGGAACCAAACAATCATTTGGAATACACACCAGGTTGTTAGTGATATTATACATCATCTGTAATTTGGCTCTGCTCCTCCTGCTTTTTAGGGTAGGTAGTTAAGATTTTATAACATTAATGAAACACTTGAGACTCTAATAGAACAGTCACCTATTCTAATAAAGGTTCAGTGGTGTGTACAATTTGTACTGACAGAATGAAGTCACTTGTTATTAATGTGGAGTGTCGTTATCAACTATTATCATCACTTCTATAAATTATTACAGTTACAATACTAATCCACAGGTGTACCATGTCCACGACCTCAGGGACTACAATACAACACCACACTGCTGACTAAACTAGACTATGCCCTGAGGGATAATGTGACAATCACTTGTAATGTTGGATATCACCTGAGGGGTACCAGTCAGGTGATGTGTGGACCAGGCTCCACTTGGATACCATCACTACCAACTTGCGTTGAAGAGGGTGAGTTGGGCAATATGTGTGGAGGGTAATGAGTGTATTGACTTATATACACTAATATACCGTATAGTAACAAACTTTGGCAGTAAAAAACTTTGACGAATTTGGCAAATAGCATTCAATTCGCCAAAGTTTTTTTTCGCCAATTATTTTAGATGATCACACGAGCACATTGAGTCTCGCACTGAGTAACTAGAACTTGAGATGAAGGTCAGTTCGTACCACCACGCAATGAAGATTGAGCTGACTTTGGAGATCCTGATCTTCCTAGGAATGTGTCCCACAGTTGTAAGCACTCCTTGGGGTAGCATTTCCAACCAGCTCCCCGTTCGCACGTCAGTTAGTTCGTTGTCTCGTAATGGATTTAGCCAAATACTTTGATATATGTGATAATCTCTGCTACTGGAGTTCACTGAGAAGCAAATACAGTCGCTCTTGGCATCGCAGGAGATAGAGAAGTACGCCGCCTTTGCTAGCCTGTCGCCAGATCAGTAGCTACAAAAGTACTGCTACAACAACAACGCTAGCTACCTATACACTTACTACACTACTTAACTGATGAGTTGACACCTTGTCGTTTTATCCTTACCGAGATCCTTACGTACCATACAGTAAAAACTTTGGTGGTAAAAAACTTTGGCAAATATTATTTCAATCGCCAAAGATTTTTCCACCAATTTTTTCAACAGAGGGGTTTCATCACACTTTTTTACCACCAAAGTTTTTTACTATACGGTACTGTGTAGTAGTGAACCTCAGTTATCCGGACCCCACTTATCTGGATTCTCAGTTAACTGAAATACAGAAATGACTGCTCTATTAGAGTAGTGATTGTTCTATTGGGGTAGTTGAAAATACTGATATTCTTTTTAAAAGTTTTCTTTATGCTATTTTAAGGTTTTTATACACAGTCAGACTTTTCAGACTTATGGACTACCCCTGGTCCAAGGAGTCAGTTAACTGAGGTTCCACTGTATAGTTACTGTGTGGAGGATATTATGAGCTATAAGAGTGTAGAGTACATCCTGTCACTATACCAACATTATATTACACGGGTGTTACTCCACTGTATCTTACTGTACACTCATCTTGCTATACACACCTTTTCACGTACTCTACTCAAATAGACTTGTCTTGTGATCAAATGTTCACCTGTGTCTCATCTCATCAATGCGTTGACCTTATCAAACTGTGTGATGGAGTTAGGGATTGTTCTGATGGATCTGATGAGCTACCACAATCTTGTCCCACACCTAGTGAGTTTATTATTAGCTAGTTCATATGCTGTTTATACCTTATAAGGTGTTATTATACTATGGTGTTTATAAGATGGTGCTAATTACATTGTATGATTTTCAACATTAATTTTTAGACCAGCTAAAGTATTGAGCATATTTACGAGGGTTGACTTTCAAGATTTTTTGATAGTCATGCAAACATTTCTCCACCAGGGAAGGTAGTATCAGCAAGAGTTAATCAGCCAATGAATGCATTTACCCTGTTTGGTCTTGAGTCAATGAGAACAAGTTACAAAGTTTCTCCCTCAAGTAAACAGTCACCCATAGAACATTGAGCATAGAACTATTGTGGGTACCAGAACAATGTACTTAGCTACCAGTGCCCTGTAGAATAAGACGACACTTTAATACATTAAATCGTGTATTCTAATGTACACTCTAATAAAGCAGTCACCACACGTGAACATGATAGAATTGTTGTTTGAGCACTGCCATAAAGCATAACAGGCTGCTATCAACCCTCACTCCTAATATGGAGCACTCCCTATATTAGCTAATGGTGTTGTGTTAACTGGTATACAAGGTTAGGGATCTGTAAATTTTGCTGGAATATGTTTTTTGGAATAACGGGAAGACAAAAGTGAGGAGAAATTTTTGACATAATAAGACTAACTCAAGTGAAATGCACAATCCAAGATGTGTGTGATTTAGTGCCTTTTTCAGAATTTTATAAGTAACAATTGTAACACACCCATGAGGTTTGTATCTGATTTGTAAACACAACACCCGAGGTGGAGTTGTTTACAAATCAGATACAAAGCGAATGGGTGTGTTCTAACTGATTTGTGGTATGGGGCATGAAGGTGCCCATTTGTAACACGGAAGGACCAAGAAGACAAGGCTAATATGTGACCCAGTCTGACAAAGCCGGTCTTATCGCCCATGTCAGCAGATTCAATTTTTCACCCAGGACACAAAGCTACATGAATAAACTATCTAATTCCACAATCAAATTTGAGTGGTCTGGTTTTGCTGGCTGCTTTTCCCAAGCCCAGTGGTGATCTGTACGTGCGGTGTGAGGCCTTAATGGAGCTCTGGGAATGACTGTATGTGGCTGTACAGCTCTGTGGTATTGAATAAGTACCTCTGCTGTGAATTTCCTTTCATTTTAACCAATTTTGAGACCTCAATGGTCCAAAACTTGGCCTAATTCATCCCTACACCTTCCTTTTCAATTTTTGAACACCGTCTTGCCCACCTTCCAGGTCCCCCGCCTCCCACCCATTTTGCAGCTCGCCTGATACAGTCAACCTCAGTTTAAAAACTATCTAAAATGGCGGGAAACTTAGTTGTTGGCTACTTGCACAGTGGATGCTGTGGAAGATAAGGAATTGGTGCAAAACGTGTGAAAATTTGGTACACATAGCTTCAACCATTGGTGAGCTATAACACACTAAATACTTAAAACCGGCATTTCTCGATACTTTTAATAGGCAATAAGCCCGGTTTTCCCAGACTGGGTCACATATTGGCTACCGATGAGCACTGTGTACAAGGAATGATTTACTCACTAATAATACTGTCTTGATGGTTAGTTAATTCATTGTTAGCACATTTGTTATGCACGAACGAGAGGTACCATCATCAATGGCAAACACTCTAACCATTGTACCATTTCGCATCATTTAGACCGGTGTAGCAGAAGTGTCTGATATTCATTGTTGAGTGGTGCAGCGCTATAATAGTCTTGGTTAGCTTAATCTATTGGCGAACAAGCGTGTGGCATAGATACTGACTCAGCCCAGCAGTTGTACTGCTTCCCATTCGTTCAGATGAGTGCAGTGTTGTGTGTTCATTTGTTCCAGAGTAATTTACTTCCTTGTCAGTCCTTGATATTATTAGCCTTGCATTGTGACTTCCTGTGTTGGTCTGGTGTATGGTTTCATTTGAAGTCTTTAAACTAATTAGTGGCCAGACTGTGTGGCCTAAGGGAGGTACTTAGCCATGTTACAATTATTTGTAAACCAGTTTACAACTGCCTTTGATCTGCCCACACACCATACTACAAAGAACTGTCATTGGTGATCAAGATACTCTAATAGAGCAGTCACTAAGTAATAGGTAGACTAGGGGTTGAGTTTAAAATTAATTTTCAGGTTTAAAATTAATTTTCAGGTGGTGATGAAAACATTGCCAGTAAGTGCAGGTGCATGTAATAAACATTAAAAGGGTCTAGGTAACTTAGACACCTCCAAAATCCATCACAAAAGGGTCTAATAACATTTACTCTAATAGAACAGTCACCAATAGACGTAGTTAAACACGGTAGGGTTTTTGACATATGCTATGTTAAGCAAAACGCAATACTTCTGACAAAATAATAGGCTAAAAGTTAAAGAATTGTATTCAAAACAAGCTGGTTCCTATTTAATGTTCCAATCACATGATGATCACATGGTGTTATTACTATCACTTGATGTTGTTTACAGCTGGCCAAGAGAGCAGAGGTGAAAGCAATGGAGGGAATGGTCAGTAACCATAGTAACATGTTCAGTGGTTTAACATTATTGTTACAGGTGCAGCCATAGGAGTGTCGGTTGTCGTAGTGGTCATCATCATAGTTGCCATTTTTATCGTTACTGGAGTATTGTTCCATTATAAACTGAGGTAAAGTGATATTATGTGAGATGTTTTTTGTATAAGTAAAGATTTGACCAAATGACCCCGAGCATTCATTACACCTCAGAAAAAATATCTGGTTTATTATACATGAAAAGTTTGTGTCCTCAAGGCATAGCTAGGATTCTCTATTGAAGAGTTTGGATCTGGAAATGGAGAAGATCTGGGGTGCTTCCCCTTGAGCGGTTGTAGATGAAAACAATGTATAGACAAAACTCACCCTTAGGCAGTACAGTGGAACCTCAGTTATCCGAACCACTTGCAGGGGTGGTCCATAAGCCTGAAAAGTCCATATTTCTGAAACTGTGTATAAATAACATTAAAATAGCATAAAGAAAAAAAATTTAAATATCAGTATGTTTAACCACCCTAATAGAGCAGTCATTTCCGTAGTTTGGTTAACTGAGAATCATGATAAGTGGTGTCCGGATAACTGAGGTTCCACTATATTATTAAAATGAGTTGTGTATGCATCTAACTAACACATTGCTATTTCCGCTGCTTATAAAAACTACAAACCTATTGCAATAAGATCTTCACTTCCAGTTAACATACTGATTATCTTCTAGCACATGGGCCTCTTATGCACCTGATTCTCTTAAACTTTCTTCTTAATATAAACATTATTACAGCCCTCCTGTTGACAATCAACAATCAACTCCAGATGTCTTGTGCTACATGCTCACCTCATGACAATAAACAGTCAACTATAATACAGTTTATGCTAACCTGACACTTGTATAACATAATCACTAAAAGTTTATTGTGGCTGTTACCTTGTAACTAACTGCTCTTTGTCATGTCCAAGTGATCATGTGATACATCCATAAAACAGCACCTGATTTAATTGTTGATAATTCCACCATCAATACAATTTGATCATCAGTAGTAGCACCAGTGTACCTACCAGTAACAATCAATGATGTGATTGCTGGTGTCATTAAAATGGGGGGTTTACCTTAATCCCTGGTCTATGCCCTTAGTGTCCTATTTTAGGAGGTTTCAATGTTACACACAGAGGTATAAGTTTATTGTAATCCAAATGACATGTTATGTCCTTCCTCCCATCAGGTTGCAGAGGAGACTGATAAGGAGCAAATCATTCGATAGTCCTGTGTACTCTGTTGATGATCAGGTACAGTAATCACTAGTAGCATAATGTTAATATATGGTGTGCTCTATTCAGAATGTAATACTGCCTGATGCAGACGAACCGATGGGTAATTCATTACCGGGAGAATGAAATAAAGTGAGTAGAGTATTTATACAACTGATAGGCATAGCTAGTGATAGTTGTACAGTAACCGTTTCCACCATAATCTTTAACACTTAGCTTGTGTTGTTGTGTTTGCCAAAGTTTAAGACTCTGGGGTTAAAGCCAGCGGCGTAGGTCAAGTCTTGATCAACATGTCTCATCTACAGTACACAATCAGCATATGTGATGATAAATATTGAATCAAATAAAGTAAATGGCTGAGCAAAATACGGTCATTTTTGCACATTCCTCAAATTCCATTTTATTGTTTCTCCATTATCTGTAGTAACAAAAGGGTGGACAGCCAAAGTTTTAACCTTTCATGATGTATGGTCTTGGAGTTATAGTGCTAGACAGTTGGAACAACAAGAATTACAATATGTACAGCTGCAATACAGCAAATAAAATTACAAGTGCTTAATTAATTGATCATAACTCATGGCTTAACAAGTTATGATAATAGGACTTAGCTCAATTTGTTCACTGCAAATTGACAAATCCATCAAGGTTGACAAATCCATCAAGGTTTAGACTCTTTTTGTGGTGGATTTGGTGGATTTAGGAGGTGTCTAAGTTACTTTGACCCTTTTCATGTTTATTACATGCACCACCTGAAAATTAATTTTAAACCTGCAACAAGTGGTACGGGTGGAGTAATGGCTTGTTTCTACTAATGAACGCTACATTTCTCTGTTACAAGCAGCTGTCAACAATGTTAAGGTACAACAACTACATAAAGGGTCTAAATAATTTAGTAACCTGATGGCCCTGTAGTAGCACCTTCACTTCGCTCAGGTGCCACAACACAGGGCCATCAAGTTACTAAATTACTTAGACCCCTGTGGTCTTAAGTCTAACTATTACATAGTGCTTACCCTGTACTGGTCTGTATGTGCAAAGAAGAAGGCTATTTTTTTAAATGATGACCGTAAACTCTATTTCTATCACATAATAAATACTCACGTGTATTTGTTGTATGACACAAATCTCCATGAAAAGGCAAATCAGTTGGTGTAAAGGTTTTATTGGTTTGAGCCTGTGTACTGAAGCCATTAAAACATGTGTAAGTTTTTACACTGCATGCGTATTAATTTTTAAGCAAACTCAAGTATTGCAATAACAGCAAGAGCTCAGCTATTCATATATACAACATATTTACAAGGTTTCAGAGTTGATATACTGCTCTGTTTAAATTGAACTGGCTACCCTCTGGATTATTTATGTTGGCAATACCAACTAGTATACTGCTATTTGTACAATATCCTGTAATAATTGTATTACACTACACACTTGTAGGACCTACTTATTACTGTAGAGTGTAGTTATAATAGCTTATCATTGTTGTTATCTTATCATTGTTGTTATCTTATCATTGTTGTTATTTCTTCCCTACAGATCACCAATATGCACACTGCCATAATGTAATATAAAGAGACTAATAATATAATGATAACATGTACAGTATAATAGGCCAGTACATGATTATAATAATGATGATGATTTCCAATCTTGTATAATTGTAGTTCACTAGTAGTTGTGTAGCACACAGAAGGAATTGTATACACTAAGATATTTATGATACACCATACACACCAACCTTAGGTAGAGTGTTTTAGTGTATACTGTATGGATGGAAACTTTGGCCGGGGGTAAACTTTGGTGAATAGCAAGCTACATCGCATTTGGCAAAATAAACTTTGGTGAATTCAAGCTCAACCTATAGCTATAAAGATGCTAATTGCAGGTGCTACAAGTAATTGGCAGGTTAAACTTTGGCGAATTTGTAGCAAATCACCAAATTCACCAAAGTTTCCCACTATACGGTAACATACATGGCTTGTTGTGTATAATATACCACCACAATCCTTTCTACATGTACAGGTCACTATGGTCTGGTTTACTTTATAAATATGTACACACTACAGAAGGGACTGTAGGGTAGGTGCATGTTCTCAAAGATGTGTTGGTAGAGCAGTGTTGTGTGAAAATATGTCATTTGCGATACAATTATGGAACACCACACAAATTACACTTCTTAATGACATTTGTTTCTATAGATAATAGTGCCATCACAGATTTGACCTTTGGTGATCTTTACAGTCATCTTTGCATTGAAAATTCATCCTTTTTATTTTTCTGCCTGAGACATTCTTTTACATGGTTAAAACATGGTTTCAAATTAATGGTCTTGTTTGAAGTAATAACTTTGAAGGTGACTTTGTTTCAGTTATGACCATTAGCCATACCATGTCATTTGTGCATTTTTTATGATACAGATATTTTATAATATACAGTTAAGATGACAAATGATTTGGTATGCTAGTCAATAGACTTGTATAGCCATTCATGCGTGTGGCCATGCAGATTTGCAGAAAGGTACATTTTCCACACATTTTGCATACCAGCAAACAAAATGATGTAACACTTGACTCCTTATACTGATTAACTTGCTCTTAGTATCAAACTGTAGTCAGATACTGTAGCTACACTCATGGAAAATTTCAGGTGGTTTTATGGATCATTAAGTTATGAAGCTTTAAACTTTGAAAAAAGGGTAAAATTTTGTGTGTGAAAAAGGTACCTTTTTGCAAATCTGGTCACATGTGTACCCTGTACATCTCATTCCTACTATCATCAACATGATGAAAAAGCAAGCTATTTCCCAAGACTATTGCAAGTACAAAAGACACTAATAATAGTTTTGGTGTTAATTAAGTGTTAGTGCACATTCAATGTACTTATGTGAAAAGTTACACAAAGTCATACCTGCATGCCCTCTACATGCAGGACTTATTGCCACAACCTTATATAATTAATGTCAAAAAGTTAAACATGAAACTGTAGCTGAAGTGTTTGGTGGGTGCTAGGCAGCAGTCTATTATGTGTTTTAATCTTCCAATTATTCTTTCTGGAAATTCTTTTTAAATTTACCTATCATTCCCAAAGTCATTCCTGAGACAGGAGTTTGTGCAAAAACAAGTATATTAGTGTGAGTATTACATAAGTGACTGATATGGACTTGAAGGTGACTGCTCTATTAGAGTATCTCAATCTTTTCAACTGTTTTTATGCTTGCACTGTTTCAGTGTTGCATCCAAAAGATTTTTGCATCACACTCCAAGAAAAACTTATAATATTGTACTAACTATTCTCACTGCTTGAAATGTCTTTGTTTACTACAGTGGTATATCCCCAGTATATGGAACAGTTAATTGTTTGTTATTTTAGTAGTTTTTCAGTAAACCTGCATTCACTGATGTTTTACTGAGAGTTTAAAACTTGGTAAAACAATTTATGTTCCATATACTAAAAGTTACTGACACTTTACTATGGGTACAACTACAGTAAAGCAGCTTAACAAATCAGTAAACTAAGAACCTTCAAGCAGTGTCTTAGCATTAAAAAAGTACAATTAATGCAGATTTGAATTACCAACTGCATGCACAGGACATCATGAGTAAAAAGCTCATGACTGCTACCAAGCCAACTGGAGCACTGCACTGCCATATCTCAACAAAAAGTGTTTTAAAGCCATCACAGTATAAGTTCAATGGAATAGGTGTTTAACTGTGGTCACGTTTGCATAAAAAAAAGTTTCACCAAGTTAGGTGTGATGGCTTTTCAAGTCACATGTATGGAAAAGCTATAGCTATTGGCCAGACTGCAAGAGTAAGTATGGTGTAGGGTAGTTGGGCACGAGTCAGGCATCATTTTACTTGTTTAAGCAAGGTGTTGACCTAATAACAATTTTTTGAAGTGAATAGTAGTTCATTTCACTCCAATTAAAGTTATGATTATTATTTTTAGTGGCAAAAATTCACAGAATTTATTTATCCTTAGGGCATAAATTACCAATATGCATTCACAACTCCATAACTTCCACATGCTTTAATTTATGGAGATCAGATATGGCTCAGCAGCAGTGGCGTAGATAACCCAGGAGGATTGGTTGGGCACCATTGTATGTGTACAAGCTGTAGCAACCAGCATGCAAATCATGCTGCAGCTTGGGGTGTCTGGGGGCATGCCCCCCAGGAAACCTTTTTGAAAATTACATACTGAGATTCAATTTGGTGACATTTTGCAGCTAAAATTTGTTATCTCTAGTAGGACACTAGCTGTATGAACATTTTGTTTACATTATAATTATTATTAGTGACGTAGCTGTAGAAGGCTTCATAATATTAGGGCTGAAACAGATACCCGTATTGTCCAGATATCTGGATAGTATTTCAATATCTGGATATCCGGATGGTATTTCAATATTCGGATAGTAATTTAAAGCCAAAAAGATAGTTTATAATAATTTAAAGCAATTTCATGATGATTTTGTTTGATACAAAGGCTTACACTGACTGTTATATACCACAATCACAATTGTTATATGAACACTATATATGCTTGCTTCTGATCTAAATTATGAGTACAGCAAGCAGCAAATAAGTTATGCTTTTATTGTAAGTGATGATGTCACTGTCCATAGGATATCCAGAAAGATTTAGTTCAGGATATCCAGATAGTAAAAATTACTATCCGTTTCAGCTCTACTTCATATTGCACCTCGTATTGCACAATTCACTATAGCTAGCTACTACAGTGAGTACCTGAGTTGGTAGGGCACTGAAAATGATTGGTCGGGTCTGTACCCACCTTAGCTACATCACTGCTCATCAGATTTCTTGATGAGTGGTGATGTGAGTGATGATAGAGCTATTATAATCAGATGACATGTTTAGGTACATAATACAGCAGATCATTGTTTTTTGTGTGTTTCACAGTGTAACAACACTGTATAATAATCATTTACTTTGAGTTGGCAGACTCTTAATCTAGCAAGTGTTGACACTTAACACATAAAATGATACTAAGTTTAGCAAATTTGGTTGAAAGTAACATAGTACTCCCTTGGGGTGTCACCATGGTAATGTACCCTTTTGGGTGGCATTGCCAAAAGCTTTATTTTTGTATAGCTACTGTAGAGATTATGAGTGCTAATGATTGCTTTTTGTACTTTGGACAAACATGTATTTTCATAGGGCAAGACATAATACCTGCCATCAAGTCAACCAGTTTGACTGATAAGCTACGTAAGGCTACAAAACTTAAATGGAGTTGTATTTCTATATGGTAAGGTTATAATGGCTGTGGGCACACTACTGACACAGTATAATCATTATTCTCAGGACATCACATGTCAGCTTATCTAAGGTTCTTATATCAAAACATGTTATTGGGAATTGTCAGCCATAGCTAATGGTCAAAATAAAACTATACACACCATCAAATTTTAGCTACCCTTAGTTCTTAGGAAGGATGTATAGCTAGCTATATATCTCAGTAGGTACAAAATTTAATGTTCAGTGGTTTTGTCATGGTTATGTTACTAGCGTACATGCATACAACTAGCTTTCATTTGTGGTCTAGCTAAACACATTGCAGTTGTATCCAGGCAATTCTGCTGGTTAACTTACCTGCACATTAGCTACCTGCAGAGAATGGCATAACACTTGTGTACATTCATAGATAATATCAAGAGTATATAGACAATACCTAGGGTATAAACGTTATCTATAGCCAGTATTATAATATGATCTAGTCACTGTGTATATGCTGCATTTGATGCTGCATAACTTAATCTCTAATCAAAGAGCAGGTCTTGGGTCCATTAGTGTTTTTGATTAACATGAACTCTCTTCCATCACAATTAACTAATGGATTACTATGGCAGTATGTAGATGACATGACCATTATTGTGCTGGTGCCACCCCAGCTGCTGTACAATCTGTTATGTATACTCAACTCTCAGCAATACAACAGTGGATTTCACAGAGTAAAACGAAAATTAATTTTTATTAGAAGTCTTCTCTGATGTGGTTTAAGACCTCAAGTTGCTCTACAAACTTTACATATCCTCCTCCTATCTCTATGATACTGTTGTGTTACATGTGATGGAGAAACAGAAATGTTTGGGGCTTATCTTTGACTGTAGTCTGTCGTGGTCTCATGTTGCTATTGTGTGTTGTAAAATGCTTACCTCCCACTGACATGATATTGACAACAACTTGATAAAAATGCTATTGGAATCCCTAGTACAGTGTTATCACAATTATCATACTGTGTTAAAGTTTGGAGATCATCAATTGGAGGCAATTTATTAAGAAAGAGACTTGAGACAGACTATAGAATTGTGCTGTAAGGCTGTGTTTTGCTAACTGAAACATGATGATGTGCACGTGTCCACATTCTATCAGAAATCGCAGTGGTTGCCATTAGGCCAACATTTATTATAATTTCTTGTTTCCTGTCCCCAAAAGAACATTCAACTAGTGCGGGCCGGTGGTTATAATAACTAAAATTTTATTATTTTTGTAAATCATTAACACTGCAAAAACAAGCATCAGATAGCCAGCTGGCTGCCTCAGTGAAGAGAAATCAACCACCAGTACAGTCAAACAAGCTGCAAAACGATTGGCTTTGCCTGTGAAACTCCAATAAACAATCATATTTGTGTGCTGAGCTTTATAGCTACATAGACAAATGCTGGAGGCACATAAATTACAAATAATTTCCATATTTAAAAATACCAATCACTATAATAATTACCAATGCAGGTGACAAAACTGGATGCAGGCTGGTGACTGGAAACAAGATAGTATAGTAGAGCAGCACAGTGCACATTTTGTGCACTTTTTGATACTTTCCACATAAATAGTAATCCTTGTGACATTTATTTTTTGATACAGAGGCACTGCATATTTGGCCTTAGGCAACCTTTATAGCCATTTTTGCATTGAAAACTTATCATTTTGTCTTTATCTCCCTGAAGCATTAAATAACACTGTTAAAACATGGTTTCAAATTAAAGGTATTGATCTAACAAACAATACGACTTTTGTTTGAAGTGAATATCTCATTCCACCACAAAATTATGACTACTTTAGTAATCATAAAATGTGTTGTCCTCAGGGTGTAAATTACCTGATGGGCAGTAAGCTTCATAGAATTCCATGGCTAATATAAATTATCATAACTTTGGGATAAAACCACTTATTGACTTCAAATAAAAATCAAGTAGTTTCTGTCAGCAAGACTAACCATGTTTAAACAGCATAAAATAATGCCTCAGAGAGGTAAAGACAAAAATGATGAATTCTTAATTTAAAAAATGACTGTAAAGGTCACCAGAGGTCAAATCTGTGATTACTCTATATCAAAAAATAGTTATAACAAGGAGTATTATTTGTATGGAAGTTTCATAATTGTATCACAAAGTGCACGAAATGCCCATTTTTTTTGTGCTATATGCCGCTCCACTAGTATATAACAAATGTTGGCCTTATCTTACTTCATTCAGTACAAACCACTATACTATCAATATACAGTCTGCTTAAATCAAGAGTTCATAATATATATATATTATGTACTCTTGCTTAAATGTATACTACTTGAGCCACCTATTGTTTTTGGCGGAACCTTGTACAAGAACATCTATATAGCTATATTTTGCAAATATCTGTTTAAGCCTTACCCAGCCGTACAACTGAACCCTATTAAATGGTAGAATGCACACACTGCTACCACTGTGACAAAAAAAAAACACCATTTCTTCCTTTAATGGATGTGCATGTCGACCCCTGAGTATTGTGGCTCATTTTAGCTATGAATATAATTATAATAGTGTGTGTGTGTGCGTGTGTGTGTGTGTGCGTGTGTGTGTGTGTGTGTGTGTGTAGTCCTTTTGTTTTGTTTTGTAGTTGTGTTGTAGCTAGCTGCATGGGGCTAGTGCTTATTCCCCTTTGGGGTGTGATCAAATGAGAGTCCACTTTTCAAAGTTCACAACCAAAATTTATAGAAATAGTTGCAAAACTAGGTACTGTTTCACTAATGTTGATTTCTGTGATTGGCGTTGGGGCTTTCTGAGATTGAATCCAAGGGTATTTTTGCTGTTTGTATACATGTTATATTTGAAAATAAACCGGCTGCTTAAGCAATTTTTAAAACTAACTACATATATACACTTTCTGAGATTGAATTTAAGAACAATTTTGAGAGTTGAGATATTAAAAACAAACTTATGGGTACTGGGTATAACACTTGGCTCATTCTCGGATATTGAATAAGGTAGGAATTTTGATAGTTGCATAATTATGTACCCAGAGAATTTTTTAATTAGGCCACCTGAGACTCAATCTGAGAGCATTTGTAAGGTTGTATAGCTATGCAATTTTTAACCTGAGATAATTTTATGTGACATAACAAACTGTCTTGTGATTGAAGGCATTTTTGATAATTTAGTGTGTGCATTTCAAAATACATTAATATCTACAGTGCAGTCAGTTGTCATTCACTATTTTAGGGGGAGTCTGAGGTTTTTAAGGAGGATGAAGTTCCCCCAACTCCCCCCAACTCCCCCCTAACTAGTCTCATGCCCAGACCACTTTTTCTTTTTGTGTGAGATTGGAGAAAAAGAAAATAAGCGGTCTGGGCACGAGGCTACCCCCTTAACCAACAGCCTTTGAATAAACACTGGTCGTTTTTGTATGTTCCTCTGGGCAAGGAAGAATATAGCTGTAGCCGATTTCCTAATATAAATCGAATCAAATCAACGTAGGACAGGTAACCGTAGAATAGAAAAGTCTTTATAGTATAAAACATATTGTATGTTGTAACTTCATTTTGTGTATGTATGTATGTACTGTAAGTTACTCATATTGTATTTGTGTTCTCAGGGCATAGCTGAAAAACAGCCTTTTTGGCTGATGCTATTAAATAAAGTTTTTTAAAAAAACAGTGTAAAAGGCACATTCGCTTTTCTGGGTAAGCGCGCATAGTCTGGTTGGTCTAAGTTTTAAGCCCTGTGATTAACAAACAAGGAGGTGAAGTATTTTACTTCAGGTGAACGCAGATGAATTATGGACGATTGAAGGCAAATTATGGGCGGATTTTGTGCTATACGACTGGCGCCTTCATAAGCTATATGTGCTGGAGATCGCTAAGGATATATTTCCCGTCGTTATACGGACTTGGCGCCACTCCCACCCATTACTCAACAGTTATCAATGAGACGTTGAGGAAAAATGAAGTGGTGAAGTCTATTAACCATCACGCGATCTCTGCTATCTATGCAAATTTCCTGGCCTCCAATCAGCCGATGGAGGATCGTCACGTGGTACACACGTGCCCCACCACAGGGGCAACAATGTTCACAGTGATAGATGGTCATGGAGGATGGTGGTGTGGAGAACATGTTAAACAACAGATCAGCAGTTATGTGATGAGTCACCTTCATAACATCTCCATTAAAGTGAAACTTGAAGAAAATTTTGATAAACTAGAAGATGTTGACTTTACTGCCACACCTCCACAAGCTAGTAGCTCAGTAGACAACATTAAGAGACAATTACAACAATCCTTCATTAGCTTGGATGACGATATTTCACAAGCAGCACTAGCTGATGTTAAACAAGTAGGTATTGGCCGATCACTGGAGTCACAACGACACATTTTAACAGCCTTTAGTGGTGCCTGCGTTAACACTGCATTATTGTATGGACAGGACTTGTATGTTGCTAACACCGGGGACTGTAGGTGTGTCCTGGGGCAGTTGGAGGATGGTAAATGGCGTGCAGTACCATTGTCCATTGATCAAGCTTTTGAAAATGACGATGAAGTATCTCGTGTTAAAAAGGCTCACCCTGGTGAAGAGTATACAGTGATAGTCCACAAGAGATTACTGGGTGGTCTAATGCCATTAAGATCATTTGGCGATGCTATGTACAAATGGAGTAAACAGCAGCTTAACATCATTTACCAACAAGTCCCTCCAAATTACTTAACCCCGCCTTACCTGACAGCAGAACCTGTTATGACTCATCGTAAACTGGACAAAAAAGATAAGTTTGTTGTTATAGCAACAGACGGCCTGTGGGAACGCCTTAGCAGTGATGAAGTCATTGATATAGTTAGTAAAGGCTTATCATCTAGTGATAACGTAGCTACTAGTTTACTAAAGCAGTCACTGGGTTCTGATGATGAAACTGTTTACAAACTACTAACTGTTGATCCACAGTATAGCAGGTGGTACAGAGATGATATCACCATTGTTGTAGTTGTGTTTAAATAGTGTTGTAATATGAGATGATTTATTGAGCTGTATATTGTGTTTTGTAGTACAGAGAAATTAATGAGGTTGAGACAAGTGTTAGATGTCAGGAGGTTGTACATTGTCTGTAAATGTTTAGTATGTTATAAGCATAAGCTGACTGGAACCTAACCACCTAGTACAAGACGGGGGTGACTACTAACAAAGTACCTTGATCTATGCAGTGTTGGGCAAGTTACTTTGTAAAAGTAACTAGCTAGTTACATATTATACATATTACTTGCAACTGAACTATTTAGTTACGGTTACATATTACCCATAAAATAAAGTAACTATAATAATATTACATATTATATTACTTTGTGTCCACAGCCTTAAGCTGTCACATGTGAAACTACCGCCTTATCATGTGACATGATTGGACAATGTGCAAATCTTGGTTATAAGTAAGAAGCTGGCTTTGTTACTTCATTTTGGCTAGGCGTTACTCAGAGGATAACTAACGAGATTAGTAACTTCGTTACTTGTAGTAATAATATTACATAATATAACACTCGTTACAGTAACTATATTACTTAGGTAACGCGTTCACAGTAAAAACGAACTAGTGAAGGTCACTACTAAATGTAGTGAACGTCACTACTAATTGCTGCCACAATACTCACTATTTTTGTGTAGTGACGTTCACTACTACTATGTAGTGAGGGTCACTACCATGTAGTGACGTTCACTACTACTATGTAGTGAGGGTCACTACAAAAGTAGTGAACGTCACTACACAAAAATAGTGAATATTGTGGCAGAAATTAGTAGTGAAATTCACTACAAATTTTTTAAAGTGTTACATTTGTAAGTAAAGTAACTAGAGTTATAATGAAGGTTAATAGCTTAACCGTGGTTAGCACACAAAGAATCACGCACGCCTCCAGCCAATCACGCACGTGATGCAGAATGCGCCATTTGTTGACTCGTGTGATCGAACTTCAACTTGTCGTGCGTAAAAGTGTGAGACGGAGAACAATGGCATTTCTACCTCACTGAAGCGGAACGATATCCTACAGTAGGTTTTTGTCTCCCCGTGAACCACTGCGACAGCCGTCAGATTGTGATCATAAAGATGTTCAAGAAAGTTTCACTAGTTGATCGATAGTGCTCTGGCCGTGGTGGCACTGATACACACAAACAGATCAACAACTGATTCTTTCGATCGATCCCCCAGTATCGTCTCGCCGGGTGAGTTGTCACCTACCACCGGAAGTCCCCACAAACCAGTCACCGGTTTAATACCGTGCCTCCTCCCGACCTTCACACAGGAAGGGAGTGAAATATAGTAAATCCTGGGGATAGGTGTAGAGGGTACCTGGCCTGTTAGGGTAAGGTTGTTGGAATTTTCTTCTAAAGGAATTTAGGCATGAGCTGACCACAAATTAAATTGGATTCCATATTTCTTGTGTTTTTAGCCCTTAGGAGGGGAATAAAATAAAGGGGATGTTAGCTAGGCTTGGTTCAGTGAGGGACAGGTGGATTGGCAGCTACATCAGTAGCACTCACAGACATGAGCTACGTCGGTAGCACTCACAGACATGAGTTACGTCGGTAGCACTCACAGACATGAGCTACGTCGGTAGCACTCACAGACATAAGCTACGTCGGTAGCACTCACAGACGTGAGCTACGTCGGTAGCACTCACAGACGTGAGCTACGTCGGTAGCACTCACAGACGTGAGCTACGTCGGTAGCACTCACAGACGTGAGCTACGTCGGTAGCACTCACAGACATGAACTACGTCGGTAGCACTCACAGACATGAGCTACATCGGTAGCACTCACAGGCATCAGCTACGTCGGTAGCACTTACAGACATGAGCTACGTTGGTGGTAGCACTCACACATGAGCTACATCTCATGCATAAGCTGTATCACTACGTATCACGATGTGAGCAATGTTGGAAACACTCAAATGGGGTAAGTTGGTACTTACTAACATGGGCTACATCTCACAATGTGAGCTACATCGGTAGCACTCACGCATCAACTACGTTGGTAGCACTCACGCATCAACTACGTTGGTAGCACTCACAGACATGAGCTACGTCGGTAGCACTCACAGACATGAGCTACGTCGGTAGCACTCACAGACACGAGCTACGTTGGTAGCAGTCACAGGCATCAGCTACGTTGGTAGCACTCTCAGGCATCAGCTATGTCGGTAGCACTTACAGACACGAACTACGTCGGTGGTAGCACTCACAGACATGAGCTACGTTGGTAGCACTCACACATGAGCTACATCTCATGCATAAGCTGTATCACTACATATCACGATGTGAGCAATGTTGGAAACACTCAAATGGGGTAAGTTGGTACTTAAACATGAGCCACATCTCACAATGTGAGCTACATCGGTAGCACTCACACAGCTACGTTGGTAGCACTCAGACATGAGCTACATCAGTGGTAGCACTCACAGACACGAGCTACATCAGTGGTAGCACTCACAGACATGAGCTACGTTGGTAGCACTCACACATGAGCTGTATCACTACATATCACAATGTGAGCAACGTTGGAAACACTCAAATGGAGAAAGTTGGTACTTAAACATGGGCTACGTCTCACAATATGAGCTACGTCGGTAGCACTCACGCATCAATTACGCCGATAGTACTCAAACATTAGCTACATCGGTAGCACTCAAACATGAGCTACGTCAGTGGCACTTACAGACATGAGCTACGCCAGTAGTACTCACTGACATGAGCTATATATGTCGGTGGTAGCATTCACAGACATGAGCTACGTTGGTAGCACTCACACATGAGCTACATCTCATGCATAAGCTGTATCAATACATATCACAATGTGAGCAATATTGGAAACACTCAAATGGGGTAAGTTGGTACTTAAACATGGGCTACATCTCACAATGTGAGCTACGTTGGTAGCACTTATGCATCAGTTACGCCGATAGTACTCAAACATGAGCTACGTTGGTAGCACTCAAACATGAGCTATGCCTGGAGCACTCAAACATGAGCTACGTCGGTAGCACCCAAACATGAACTACATCGGTAGCACTCAAACATGAGCTACATCGGTAGCACACACATGAGCTACGTCGGTAGCACTCATATGAGCTACGTCTGGAGCACTCAAACATGAGCTACGTCGGTAGCACTCAAACATGAGCTACGTCGGTAGCACTCAAACACGAGCTACATCAGTAGCACTCAAACATGAGCTACGTTGGTAGCACTCAAACATGAGTTATGCCTGGAGCACTCAAACATGAGCTACGTCGGTAGCACTCATACATGAGCTACTTCGGTAGCACACACATGAGCTACGTCGGTAGCACTCACATGAGCTATGTCAGTAGTTGAGCTACATCGGTAGCACTCAATCTGCCAGTAACACCCAGACATGAGCTGTCAGCAACACTCAGTCATGAGCTACATCAGTAATAGTCAACATGAGCTATGGTGGTAGTACTGAAATGAGGTAAGTTGGTACTCAAACATGAGTTATATATCACAGTGTGAGCTACGTTGGTGAGCTACGTTGGTAGCACTCAAACGTGAGCTACATCAGTAGCACTCATACATGAGCTACATCGGTATCACTCAGTTGGTATTACTCAAACATGTGTCAGTAGTACTCTAACATGAACTATGTTGGTAGTACTGAAACGAGGTAAGTTGGTACTCAGACATGAGCTATATATCACAATGTGAGTTAAATCGGTGGCACTCAAACATGAGCCACATCAGTAGCACCCACACATGAGCTACGTCGGTAGCACTCACATGAGCTATGTCAGTAGTACTCAAACATGAGCTGTGTCAGTAGTACTCAAACATGAGCTACGTTGGTACTACTGAAATGAGGTAAGTCGGTACTCGAACATGAGTTACATATCACAATGTGAGCTATGTTGGTAGCACTCACACATGAGCTACATTGGTAGCACTCAAACATGAGCTACCTCGTAGCACTCAAACATGAGCTATGTTAGTAGCACTCAAACATGAGCTACGTTGGTAGCACTCATCACACATCAGTTACGCTGGTAGTACTCAAACATGAGCTACGTCAGTAGCACTCACACGTGAGCTATGCCAATAGTACTCACACCTGAGCTATGCCGGTAGCTCTCAATACATCAGTAACGCTCAGACATGAGCTACATCAGTGGTAGCCGGACACGAGCTATGTTGGTAATACTGATGAAAGGAGGCAAGTTGGTGCTCAAACGTAAGCTACATATCACAAGGGGAGCTATGTTGGCAACACTCAAATGGTACTTAACATGAGCTGCATCTTGCGGTGCAGACTATGCTGGTCGCACGAGCTGCATTGGTGGCATTCAAACATGAGCTACATTGGTGGCACTCACACATCAGCTACATCAGTAGCACTCACATGAACTATGTCAGTAGTACTCAAGCATGAGCTGTGTCAGTAGTACTCAAACATGAGCTGCGTTGGTAGTGCTGAGATGAGGTAAGTTGGTACTCAGACATGGGCTGCATGTAACAATGTGATGAGCTATGTCGATAGCACTCAGACATGAGCTACACTGGTAGCACTCAGATATGAGCTACATCGGTAGCACTCAAACATGAGCTACATCAGTAGCACTCTTGCACCGAGGACTTGGGTATACATTTCTGGCAGATCACTCGTGCCCATGTTATAACTACGAAATTCGCACTCCTAACTGTGCAATATCTTGAGTGAATGAGATATACGCACTGGTACCACTCAAACAAGAGCTACGTTGGTAGCACTCAAACACGAGCTGCATCGGTAGCACTCACACATGAGCTACGTTAATTAGTAGCACCCACATTCACTAGTACACAAACCTGAGCTACATCGGTAGCACTCAATATGTCAGTAATACCCAGACATGAGCTGTCAGTAACACTCAGTCATAAACTACATCAGTAGTAGCCAGACATCAGTTATGCTGGTAGTACTGAAACAAGGTAAGTTGGTACTCAAACATGAGTTATATATCACAATGCGAGCTACGTTGGTAGCACTCACACAGGATCTATGTCAACATAAGCTACGTTGGTAGCACTCAAACATGAGCTATATAAGTTGGCGTAAGTTAGTACTCAGACATGAGCCACATATCACAAGGTTAGCTACGTTGGTAGCACTCACACATGTGCTACGTTGGTAGCACTCAAGCATGAGCTACGTCGGTAGCACCCAAACATGAGCTACGTCGGTAGCACTCAAACATCAGCTACGCCATTAGCACTCAAACATAAGCTACGTCGGTAGCACTCACACATGGGCTACATATGTCGGTAGCACTCACACATGGGCTACATATGTCGGTAGCACTCACACTATGTCAGTAATACTCAAACCTGAGCTACATCAGTAGCACTCAACAGGTCAGTAACACCCAGATACAAGCTGTCAGTAACACTCAGACATGAGATAAATCGGTACTAGCCAAACATGAGCTATGCTGGTGGTACTAAAATGAGGTAAGTTTGGACTCAAACAGGAACTACACATCACAATGTGAGCTACGTTGGTAGCACTCACACAGGAGCTACGTCGGTAGAACTCAAAATGAGCTATGCCGGTAGCACTCAAACACAAGCTACGTCAGTAGCACTCAAACATGAGCTATGTCGGTAGTACTGAAATGAGGTAAGTTGGTACTCGTACACGAGCTACATATCACAACGCGAGCTATGTTGGTAGTACTCACACATGAGCTATGTCAGTAGCACTCAAACATGAGCTACGTTGGGAGCGCTCAAACATCAGCTACACTGGCAGCACTTACACATGAGCAGCGTCAGTAGCACTCACATGAGCTATATCGGTAGTATTCAAACATGAGCTACGTCGGTAGCACTAAAAATTTTTTTTAAAAATAAAAAAATAAAAATAATAAAAAAATCAGCTACGCCAGCATCATTTAAATATGAGCTATGTCGGTAGCACTCACATATGAGCTACGTCGGTAGCACTCACATGAGCTATGCCAGTAGTACTCAAACCCGAGCTATGTCGGTAGCACTCTATATGTCAGTAACACTCAGACATGAGCTACATCAGTAGTAGCCAGACATGAGCTATGCTGGTAAGTTGATACTCAAACATGAGCTACATCTCACAATGTGAGCTATGTTGGTAGCACTCACATGTGCTACATCAGTAGCACTCAAACATGAGCTACATCAGTAGCACTCAGATTTAAGCTACGTTGGCAGTATTCAAACACAAGCTATGTCCGTAGCACTCAAACACGGGCTACATCAGTAGCATTCAAACACGAGCTACGTCAGTTGCACTCAAACATGAGCTACATTGGTATTACCCAGATATGAGCTACGTTGGTAGCTCCCATACATGAGCTATGTCGGTAGCACTCAGATGATGGAAGTTGGCAGCACTCAATTATGAGTGATGTCAATAGCACTCACACACGAGCTATCTCAGTAGCACTCAAACATGAGCGACATTGGTAAACGGGAGCTACGTCAGCGCTCAAACAAGGGCTACACTGGTAGCACTCAAACATGAACTATCTACACATGAGCTACCTCGGTAGTACTTGTAAGTTGTAACATGAGTTACGTCAGTAGCACGCAAATATGAGCTACACACAAACATGGTCATATGCTACCTCGGTAGTACTTGTAACATGAGCTACATCAGTAGCACTTGTAAGATGAGTAGCACCTGACTGCATCAACCACAGACATGCAAGTTGGGAGCTCATAGTCACACATCAGCAATGTCGATCGGCAGCACCTGCCGCATTAAATGGGACAACTACATTGCAATCACACATCTACTACGTGTGTCTGATTGCATCAACTGCAATAAATATATGACAGCTACTTTGGTAACTCAGCCGGTACACTCACACTTCAGCAATGCTGGTAACACCTGCAGCTGACTGCAATAAATGTGACACTGCTGGTAGTACTCTTCAGTCACGGTTGCTACGACATTAGTACCTGGGTGCATCAATCCCAGTAAAATTAACATGGATATCACAGTACAGTCACACATCAGCTACCCAATTATCAATCACAAATGTGACCTGTCATCACACATCTACATGGCAGCTATATTGCAAGCATCAGCTGCGGTTGAGGTGACTGCTACATCAGCAACACTATACAGTCAACGTCCGTCTACATCGGTGGCAAAAAAAATTGGGACAGCTATACATTATTACCATGCACTGTAACTACAGCCACATATCAGCTATATCGTTAGCACGGGACCAGGTCACAACAAGGTGGCAGAAACATCAGTACAGCAACCATACCTCAGCTATGTCATCACCAGACTGTACCATGATCAGCTGCAGTGAACAAGACAGCTAGACCAGTAACATCATACAGTTTATACTGTTAGCATCCGACTATATCAATTACAGAGGAGGTGGTATCAGACCATATCAATTGCAATAAAGGTGGCAGAAACATCTGGCCTTTTTATGCTGGTCAGTATCAACAACCGTTATCTAATTGCAACTCCTAACGGCGCTGCTGGCATGGTTTGCATCGAGGTGGCCAGGTCAACCACGAATAGGTAGACACACGTGCTAACACTTAACAGCGCCTATCAAAGGTGACAAGACCTCATCTGGGCAACAAGAAAACTAAGCTCAAACAACACTTCAACTAGCCATTTAGTTATAACCCATACTACCCCATTATGGGCTTTCTTTGGGCTATGGAACTCTCGCCCAGATAGGCTCGAGTTAGCTGCAGGGGCCAAAAATCCAACATTGAGTCATACAGATTACAACAAAGGCTCGAAAAGCAGCTACGCGCCTGTCACCGACCTGCGCTGAGAGGGGGATCACGTGACACCGGATCACGTGATGAAACAACCTGACCACCTGCCAAAATATAAATGTTGATGCCACCAACATCGACAACCACAAAAACGTGATTCAACAAATGTGCTAATTACCCGTTTTTATAGCGTATTACTTAGTTACCACAAAAGTAATAATATTACATAACGCGTTACTTTTTTAACGTGTTACTCCCAACACTGCATGGCTTATATATCTGCAAGAGTTTGCAATATAAAATAGTAGGAGTATATTTGATATCTGTAAAATAATTTGTCAGATTTTCATGCAGAGTTTCTCTGATCTTCAGTTGACCCATTAGCTATAGCTGTTCATATTTCTTGTGTTTACAATAACCTCTGTCATGTGAAGGTGTTACAAGGTTGACCCATTAGCTATAGCTGTTCATATCTCTTGTGTTTACAGTAACCTCTGTCATGTGAAGGTGTTACAAGGTTGACCCATTAGCTATAGCTGTTCATATCTCTTGTGTTTACAGTAACCTCTGTCATGTGAAGGTGTTACAAGGTTGACCCATTAGCTATAGCTGTTCATATCTCTTGTGTTTACAGTAACCTCTGTCATGTGAAGGTGTTACAAGGTTGACCCATTAGCTATAGCTGTTCATATCTCTTGTGTTTACAATAACCTCTGTCAAGTGAAGGTGTTACAAGGTTGACCCATTAGCTATAGTTGTTCATATCTCTTGTGTTTACAGTAACCTCTGTCATGTGAAGGTGTTACAAGGTTGACCCATTAGCTATAGCTGTTCATATCTCTTGTGTTTACAATAACCTCTGTCATGTGAAGGTGTTACAAGGTTGGTTTCCATCAAACACTTTCAGTCTATAGACATCACTTGCAACAGCACATCACTTTTGGACTAGTTCTATGGATTGGCCATGGCAATACACAAAAAATGATGATAAAATTCAAAGTGAGCATCAATGCTACTGATACAATATACTATTGATATTATACCACAAGATTAGTAGATCACATGACCAATTATTAACATTTCATCATAGAATCAATGGTAAAATGTAATTCTGCAAAACATGTGTACAGCAAGCATTATATGTGACCGGATTTGCGAAAAGGTACCTTTTTCACACACAAAATTTGACCAATTTTTTGGACTTGACAGCTTCATAACTTTTTGGTCATGGCATATAATTTATTGAAATTTTCAATGAATGTAGCCACAGTATCTGGCTACATGTTTATACTAAGAGCAAGTTAATTGGTATAAGGAGTCAAGTGTTACATCATTTTGTTTGCTGGTATGTCAAATGTGTGGAAAAGGTACCTTTTCGCAAATCCGGTCACATATTAGGCTATCATATAAACCTCTCAAAGACATGTCAAACTTCAACATTCGTACGCATGCATTGCCTTGCATGTAGCCAAATCATTTTTGTAAGATTAAAATTTGTTTTCAATGTTACTGCCTGCAGCTAGTGCACATGGTGGAGACATGGATGGCTGTAGACAAGTTGTATAGTAATATAACCTTATGATCACTTCATGGAATACTAGAATTTTAAAATATTAATATTACAAATATCTTGATGTCACCAGCTATGTGGATCATGACCCTGTAATAGGTCAGTCACTAACAGTTGATGACAGCAATCATGAGTATGATATTTTGAATAATAAATTTACTGATCACAGTTGACTATTTTCAATAGCTCAAGGGTAAAATGTGATACCACTTTAACACTTGTACTTCTGCGGATCATCCAAGAAGTGAATTCGAAGTTGAGTGAGTGTTTTTTAATTTTAAAAAGTTTCAGTGAGCTTAGCAGTGCAGGTGCATCTGCATGCAACCGCAAAAGTAATATTATGCCCTAGTGGAACAGTTAATGTGTGTTGTTGTTGTTGAGTAGAATAAAAGAGTATATAGTAATTAATGCTTCATTTTGTTAAGCACCAGAGCCATCAATCACCTTCCATCTATAATTACACTGGCCCTGTACACATCCTTACTATGGTCTGGTAGTTGAGCACCGTTTTTTGCATTACTGATATTAAGCAGACAAAGGACCAAATAATGTCTGAACCTTCCTTAGGACCTGTATTATATTAATAAATATCCCTTGTAAATATTGTTTGTATTGGTACAACACATCAGAATTTAGGTGAATGCTCTAATAGAGAGTTTTGTGAGGAAGGTTACAATAACAAGGTTACAATAACAAGGTTACACTGCACATGTTCATTCTATAAGTACAACTAACACCTATAATAGCTAATTCTGCCACTTCAGATCTGATGACAGGCATAAGAGATCTATTTTAGTATGGTAATAAACGGCTCAGAGATAAAAGTAGTAACAAAATAGTCTTTGTGGCAAGGCAATAGCATAATGTGAGTTTTAAAAATGTGACTATATAACAAACGGTATTATTATAGTACCTATAAGTACTTTACAACATAACTTGTCAACTCAAAGTCTTTTCATGGACAGTTGGAATGTTCACTAAACTTTCACTATGACTTCCTTCAGCTGGTGTTATAACAACCCCACCAATAGCAGTCATCCATGATTTACCATTGTTATATAGTTACGATTTTATTGTGTCTTATTTGACATCAGACAATTGACATCATTAACCAGGCTATAACAGTTAGGTCATTACTAACAGATCCATACCATCTACCATTGTGTACAGGCTGCTGGTAGAGAAGCAAGCTCAGCCCAACCCTCTGACTATGGTATAGTTTGCCATCAATCTCTGAAACAAAAAATTTGTAGCTGTGATTTGGTTAGTACTATAGTTGTGATTTGGTTAGTACTAGCTGTGATTTGGTTAGTACTAGTTGTGATTTGGTTAGTACTAGTTGTGATTTGGTTAGTGCTAGCTGTATTCACACTTTCTATTAGTAGAGCGGTGAAGCAACAAATTTTGATGAAATCGTTCACTTTATGATAAAAGCACCACATTTTCTGTGGAAGTTGAGTAAGGTATACTAAATCATTTGAGATACGGTACCACGTCAAAATCATTGCCTTACGGCAAGTTTTTAAACTAGGTCATAAGCCCACTTCAAGCTACTTAGGAAACCACACAAGTGCACCCAAAATCTTTGTTTTTGCTGAAATGGCATGAGTGTATATATCTCAAATAATCAGAAAATCTTTCAAAATGTGGTAAAATAACTTGTTTTTAAACACTTCTAATGCAGCCAATATTTAAGTGTTAAAAGTACAGGTATGATCCAATAGAAACAATCTATTGTACAATATCTATGACTTCATATACTATGACCCTCTGTGCTTCTTAGCATGGCAAGTTAATGACACCTCCCTTGATCAGCTTTTGGATATGACCATCCCTTGCTTTGCAAAGTTTCAGTACATTTACTATTGAGCCAGCTCAGAGCACTTTTATGGCTTCCATTAGACATTTTGTACTGATTTTACTTTTCAGGTTCTTTGAGTATGATTTGGTAATTTTAATGGCACCATATCTAATGTGAAATAGCAAATGTTGTACCAAGTTTGACGCTTTTATCAAAGAGTGAATGATTTTTTCACTTAGCCGCTCTACTATATAGTATATGTACGAGTCGAGCTGAAAACATTTACTAACTCATGAATACAATTACACATGATCTTGAAATCTGACTCATTTGTAGCACTGATCATGGGTGATCTGCTAAAAATCTTTTTGCTTAAATGCCTAACACAATATTAATTTACCTAAATTTTCACCATAGATTTCCTGTGGGGAAGCAAGCGCAGAGTCTCCTTCTCCTAAGCTTGTACTGGAGCCAAACCACACATGTCTGTTGTTGACACTTAAACTGTCACCACTAATCATCTGGTTGGCTGAAATGTTAGATCTCTTGAGAAATTCACTAGTTGTTTTCAAGATTGATCCAGCTCAACTTGTACATAGTATATGTAGCTACTGGAGTCCTGGGCAGCACTGTTGTTGATTGTACAAGAGTATAATCATTAAGGAAATGATGATGAAGGAGAGATATATGTCGGTACATAACTGTAACTAATGTTTCTTCAGCTGAACTGTTAGGTATGTGAATTGAACCGAACTACAGTATTAATATTTCTCATAATATTTTTTGCTTACAGCAGTAAGCTTAGGTAGACCTGCATCAATTATTCCAGCATAATTAATAGCATAATAGGCTGGAGTGCTATGCCTGCATAATGCTAGTATATTAGGTGGATATCATGAAACAATCAATGTTTGATGTTTATACCAATTTAGAAATTTGCTAGTACTCTAAACTGATGCATACAAGTTGATGTCACTTCTAAAAACCAGGTGCACATGCCATTAATGCTACCTCCTGATAGTTGTAAACATTAACTATTATGTTACAATTTTATATTGCAAGAATCTCAATTGATGCTCTAAATTTTCACTGAACCCTCATACTCTGTATTGAAAATGCAAATATTGAAATGTTCTCAGATTCAATTCCTGTAGGGGTATAGTACTGGCAAGCTTCTCATGGTACAGGTAATGTAACTTACAGTCATCCCACATAGTGTTGTTCCAGTTCTCAGTACTGGAACTAAAATAATTCCAATTCTAGCTCTTTTTATTCCAGTCCCAGTTCTAGAACAGGAATTTTGCTTTCTGGAACTGGAACTAGAACTATAAAGAAACTTCATCAAGTACTGGGAGTCTGCAACTAATACGGAACTGGAATTGGTCATAACCATACAGTATTTGCCAATGAGATTTTATGCTCTTTACAAGACCAGAATTTAATCTGCTGACAAAAACACACAATGTAGTATATCACCTGATCTGACAACAAAGGTGAGCAAACATACAGCAGCTTATCAGATCATGGGGCCAGATTATCAGACAGTAATCACTAAGAATGAACACTACACTTGTAGGAATTGTTTTCTATAAATTTTTGGCATTTTTGGATGTGTTTTTTAACTTAGCTGTCTGTTAGCAATGATCTATTTTTGTTCTCACTTTGCCTACCCAAATGAAAGATTACGCTAAAGGATGAAAACTGTATTTATGGTCTATTTTAAATTTCTTTTCATTATAATCTTCTACTGCAGTGGTAGTGGAAGGCGGAGCTAGAGCCTCCCCCCAACTTTCAGATGAGAGGGGCAGAGCTCCTCCAATTGTGACATACAAGTGTATCACGAGATTGAATATCATCATGGCTTCTAAACTGGCCACTACACATCTTGTAGTGGAAGTATTCATTTGTACGTATGTTGTACCTGAAAGATTTTAATTCACAATACAATTAAAGTGTCACCATGCAGACTTAATCTCGTAGCATCTATTCGTTTTTCAAAACAATTCTAGGGGGGCATGCCCCAGACCCCCAAGCATGTGTGCTTTGTACACTGTTGTAATCACTGCAACCATGAACAAGCCTTCAGCTAGCTTCCATACAAGTGTCAGCTCAAATAATTTTGAGCCTTTTCCAACTGTTTCATTTTCCCCCGCCTCTGAATACTTTCAATTGATTAGTGATTAGATCAGTCTCCATTTTTCTTAAAATCATGAGTTATTCTAATTTTTTCTATAAAATGTTTAACAAAATTTTGAGGCAGCAAAATAGATGTTGTTTTAATAGACAGAAAACCTATTATTTGTAAGATGCTTATATAGTGGCTATAGCTAGCAGAAATTGTCCTATTAGGAGTAGGTGACTGTTATGGTAGAGTATATATTATCACACGTGCTTATCGTGCTCAAAAATATTTGTTAGAATTCTTTTAGCCCATTATTCAGATATGGAAAGAGCCAATAAAGAAAAGCAGAAATGATTTTGTTTTGAACTACTACACAGGGTATCAAGATTATTCAACTAACTCTTTCCTCATATCTGACAGAGTTGATTATTTTTGTTAAATAATGGAAGCCATCCAAGCAGGAAGTCATTCAACATCATCAGTATCACTATAGTATTGTGTTGCTTAGTAACTTGTTATGTAACACTTTCACACCCCATCAAAGGAACCGCCCGGGCTACATGTAGCCCAGCTAGATACGAAATGTAGCAGGGCTACAACTAGGCTGTTTTGACAGCTAGACTATTTTGACATATAAGGAAGATCAGGAGTGAATGTGGGAATTACAACTATTATGCAGTGGCGTAGCTACCATTGAGGCAACCGAGGCAGCTGCCTCGGTAAAAATTCTCAACAGACTGAGTAGGCCTGAGTTTTGGCATCCCTGATTTTCTACTCAAAGGTTTATACTAGACAGCATTACTGTATCACACATAATAGAGTCTATGGCTGTAGTACTAAGCAGGGCCAGAGCCTACAGTGACGCGGTGCTGGATCACTTATCAGCTACTTGAATTTGTAAAAGATCGAGATACTCTAATAGAGCAGTCATCGTAATATACTCTAATAGAGCATTCAGTACATTTTAGCCACGGCACCGTCCCCAGTACACTCACTGTTTGGTCTGAATTATTTACATTTATGTTAATTGTATTAAACTACTTTTCAAAAGTTCCAATGAGTCAACTGCATGGCATGGCATTACATTGAGCTAATTGATCATACAAATCAGTTACAATAAGAAAATAGCCTCCACATGTCATTTCAAAGCATATATTTTCAAAATTTTCCTTGAGGGAGCATGCCCCCAGACTCCCAAGCTTGACATGCTTAGCACATGCAGTTGATCATCACATGAAAGAGATAATCTCTGACTTAAATATCACATCAGATCAATAAAAAGTATAGTGTACACGACTATGACCTTCATTGGAGTCCATGGATGGCCTAATCACTCAAACTATCTCTGCAGTAATTCAGCTTTTTGTGCTGGTTGAATACAATTAAACTATAGTTTAATAATTGCAGCATGGTATACTGTATCATTAACTAAGCCAGAGCATTACTTATGACATGCAGAAAAACAGTTTCTTCCATCCAACTAGAGTCAACCTGCAAATGTTGTAAATGTACCACCCATACTTGAAGGTATTTGTGAATCAGTTAAGTGAGAAGAGACCCTTTCAATTAGGTCAATGTAAAAACTTTGCCTCGGTAAGGATTTATTCCTGGCTAAAGATTTATTCCTGGCTACCCCACTGTTATGCAATACTTTGAAGTTGTATTTAAAGCCTTAAAGGTATTAAATCAATCAGTTTAAAGCCTTTGAAGTTACTTCATGTATTTGAGACTACTTTTGATGTGTAGTTTGGTATAGTTTCAACTATAACACTAGCACTTACTATGTAATGTTTTCAAAATGTATAAGAAACCTATAACACCAAGAGATAGTTTTATTGTGGGATTCAGTTTGTCTCAATTGAGAGCCACAGTAGACTCAATTGTAAGCCATATGAAACCCACAATGTAAAGTGCATCTTGCCTTTATAGGTTTTATATACATTTTAGTAGTTTTTAAAAGAAAGAAATACTTAACAACACAAATAGGCAGATCAAAGGAATTATTCCTTTGAGCAGATCAAAGGTATTATTTCTTTGATCTACCCATGCAAAGTGTTACATATTAGCTGTAACACGGAGCATTTGGGCTTTGCCTGAAATGTATGCCCTCCATTGCAGGCCCGAGGGCAGAGGGCATACATTTCAGGCAAAGCCCTCATGCCCGTGTTACAACTATTACATGTATAATAAATATGTTCTACCCTTGTACTTTTATTAGTTGTTTAAGTGGTTCGGTGTCCAGTCAACGAACATACTCCTTCAATGGCAAGCAACCGTTCACCCATGTGGACCTTGTCACAGAGACTGTACATTTTCCAATGTTACAAATCTCTTGATGTCACCAGATCATGACCCCCAATTGATCAGTGATTATTTAGATCAGTCACCTTTTGGTACTCTGTAGACGATGCATAATCATCCAATAAGTGTCATGGTGTTGTGAGTGTGTTATAAATAACAAGAGGCTAAAATGTTTCAGATCAGACACCACAGCTCATTATATATCCTCTATATAGCTACTACAAATATAATGAAAAGTTACTTTTGTACATTTGTGAACCATGTGACTGGTATTCATAACACTGATTCCACTAGTGCAACTACAGTACCCCAGTCTGACAGTGACCACCATTGTTACATGGAAAATATGGAAGATTATGAGTAGGACATGCAATCCAGTGGTGGATCTGATAGTGGCCAGTGCAGTTTTACTGATGGATCCTATCAAGATTTGTTAATAACAAGTAATCTTATCAATCTACCTTACACCCTTGCGATGAAACATCAGCTATATCAGTGCTACTTAAATAGGAATGAAAAACAATAATAACCCTGGAGGTTATAGTGAATGGTCATTATAATAGTACATAATAGCAATGCTTATGTTGTAGGCTCTGCTGTGTGTGATGCCACATTTGAAGAACAGTTGAATCAGTCTTTTTCAAGTACTTTCAGCTTTGTGATCAAGGGAATTGCACACAAGCACACCTCCATAATACAATGAATTACATGTACCCACTCCTCCAGCTAGTTGCATGTAAGAATGCATGCACCCACACACATATAAACAAGCAAATGCACTACAATCTTTTCCTGAGGTGTACAACTATATTTTCCTTTCATTTCTTGTAGTTGTAGCTGGGTGAAGGTTGGTGGTGACGAATACAAGCTGAAAACTGGTGTAATTGTTGAAGTTATTGATGATATGCTGACGATTGGAGTGATCCAAAAAAATTTTGTGGTTGATGAACAAACAATTATTTTTTGTTTAAATGTTTACAAATGTACATATGATACACATTATCATGCTTACATTCTAGGTGATGAGACCACTTGTCGGATAGTGTCACGCTCAAGTATATTTTATTCAGGAACAGTCCGCATCCATCCATCACACGTACATGAACTGTACGTGATAATTCTTTTGTACTTTACCATTTGCTTTATGTACACCGTAACCAATGTTACTAAATTAAAATAGTAAGTCAGATACCGAACTCCTACTGTGTATGCATTATATACTTCATTCATCCTGATGTTGTAGCTAACAGTAATGCTCTGATGACCTATGTGGAAATTAACAGTACATAGTTATAATAGTATATGTAACGAGATGCTCAGTTTGTATGAAGGTAAAAGTAACGGGCAATTGGAAACAGTGGAAACCGGAAATGGTCAAATCATCATAATTAAACATACCCTAGAGTGAAACCTTTGTTTAGTGGCCACCTTCTTATAAAGACCACATTGTAATTAGATCTCAAAAATAGGTGACCTTATAAGACCATTTCATGGTCCGCTGAAAGACCACCTCTTTACAAACGTCACGTCTTGTAATAATAGCTAAGATTCCAAGTATTCCATGGCTTTATCACAACAGCTAGGCCCTTACAGTAAAACCTCACTTAGTGTCACTTTTAAAGACCACGTGCACCTCCGTACAATGACTACATTGTAATTGGGTTCTAAATACAGGTAAGGCCACTTTGTGGTTACCTTTCATAAAGACCACCTCTTTACATGGTAATATTTGATAAGCTTCAAATATGTATTTCATGACTCATAGAAAGAGGTCAATGTCATCTCCCATAGTTTGGTCCACGCTTCACTCAAGTCATCTACCATTATTGCTTAGTTTGTACCAGAATGTGCCAGTCATGAAATCGATGATTGGAACCTAGGTGGAGAGGTGGTCTTTATAAAAGGTGACCATGAAGTGGTCTTGTAAGGTCAGTATGCCTTAGCTATCTTTGAGATCTAATTACAAAGTGGTCTTTATATGGAGGTGGTCATTAAATAAAGGTTTTTACTGTAGGGAATTTACATGATTTGATTGTTTCCAATTGCCCAAAAGTAACAGTTTACAATTGGACTGATTGAATGTACTGTATACCTTCAATGGTTTACTGGAAGCACCTGGTTGCTAGTGAAACAAATATGCAATCTATGCATAGGGCCCATGGGAAGGTAGAGACAAACGTCAAATAGTGTCAAGATGTAACAAGGCTAACCTGGGCACAAACCAGTGTTACAGGTGCTAAGTTGCAGTTTTAAAGTGGTGTGTGTATGCAGTGTTCTGCACTCTAAGCAGCTTCAACATTATTATTCCCACCCTCTCCACAAACAATTGCCATGGTTCAACTGGTGTTAGTGTGAAATGGTGCTTTAGCGAGAGAGCGAGTTAGGGGGATCAGAGTATGTAGGTCCCCACTACATGGTGGTAAAACCCTGATCATTTCTTTGGAATTGAACCATACATGACCTTATAGGAGGTCACATGATGTAAATTGTTTTAACAGTGCATTGTCAAGTTATGGAAAGGTTTGGGATTGTCTGAAGACATTATTGGGCTTGGCTGTGCCTAACCAATGCTGCCAAGTTGCCATGAAGGGAAATTGAGGCTGGTTTTAGGGTGACATTGTTTGGCTGGAAAAGCCCAGTTCTTCATTACCCCTAATATACAGGTTATCCTACAACAACCATCATTTCTGTTGTATGACATAATTTAAAACACCTCGATAGTCCCCACACAACACAAACCACCCACTATACAATATTGTTATCATCATATAACACATTAAATTATCATATAAAAAAGTCAACAAATCATGAGGAGGTAGTCATGGCAACTGTTCTAGAGTAGTGTTGGTATTATAATCCACAAGATGGACGACATAGTAACTCTTGGAGGTGAAGTAAGCAAAACAATGATAGATGTTACCAGAAGCAATGGCCACCGGTCGAGCACAACCTTCCTTTACTGTAAGAGGAGAGAGACATAAAAGTTGATATAACATATCAGTTACTGTTACCAATGACTAACAATGAATCTATACCAAAAAGATCACTGGGTATGACTACTCTACAGATGTCTCTACTGCTTAACTCTTATACCCACAAAGAATTTCTGGGGAATATATGTTCACACAATATGGGCATGCACGGTGACATTTGGTGGAGTAACTCAATTCTTATAGCCCAAAACAATAGTCTGTTCACTGGGCTACTTGGAGAATGTTAAAATAATTTTAATGACCACTTTAACTACTTGTTATGAAGTGATGAACAGCAGTGAGTCTTGTTCCAGAGTTTACTGCCGCCATATTTAAAATTCGTCAATATTATTTTCAGTGTCCAAACTTTTGATAGTTGTTGAGGTCAGTTTTGACAAGTCAAGTGTGACTGCATGGATATTTACAACCTTTAACACTACTTATTGATAAATTAGCATGGCTTCATGCATGCAAGTGGGTGTGGCTCACAGCAGACGCTAGCTTATTGTAAAAAAACTACAGGAACTTATATTTGATTAGCGGGCATGACAGCTTGCAGACATCAACATACATGATTCATGCATACCCATTGATAAAATGGTGAGGCTTCATGTATGCTTACATATGATACTGATAAATGGGTGTGGCTCATAAAAGAAACTGGATCCATTACACATGTGATCCAATCTAGGTCAGACCTTGATGACCCAACCTGTGAAAGTCACCAGACAGTAGCCATCCTACTGGTACCATGTGGTGACTGATCATTACCAAATCAGACACCACCCTAAGACGTGATGGATGGCAAAGCAAAGCAAACGGAACTTGCTATAAGTTGATAGTAGCAACTACCATCCAGTTACGGATCATTCTATAAAGGTACGTAAAGGGTTTACACACATCCTTGCCAAAGTATTATTTATACAGCTAGTTCTGGTCTACCATTTAGCATTAGGGTAAAACCCTAGGTAACATTTTACATCAAAAGTGTAGAATGACGTGAATATTGCCTTTTGCTAAAGCAGAATCAATAATCAATATAATAACGATATCGACAAATTATTGCGATATTGATATTTTTTGATATATCGCACACCACTAGTTATACCACCCCAAATAGAGATCATTTAGTGATGCCATTTTGAGGATCACATGATGTACACTCAGGGACCAAATGATCCACAAGAAGACTTACTAGAGGTATAATAGCGACACCAAACAGCTTGTGCTGCCATGGTGACCATCGAAGGATGAAGATGATGTATATCACTTATCGTCACGGTAACATCTGGACCATAATCAATTAGTGTAACAGTGATACCCTACAAGTTATAGTATACTGATAGTGTAACAATAATATCCTAATGACTTACCTCTGTATTAACATCTTTGATCTCCCCTCGATACCACACCCCCTGGTAACAAACAGCACAATGTGTCACCCCTTGCAACTGGTCGATGGTGGAGTAGTTAGAGGTGGTTCCCTCACAAAATTGTTGTAATAGTTTCTGAGAGTGTTCAATATTCTCTTGATTGGATACTATTTGTACCTAGATAACAAGAATAGACTATGAACTATTTCTGACATTTATAACACAAGATTTCTGAAGATGCTTTCTGAACGCCCCAAGTACACTTAGTTTAACAACCAAGTTAAAAAGCAGTGTCACTTTAGCTCACAAGTACAAATCAAAGAACATCATTCTTGAGGTTTTTACAATAGACAACCTATAGCCAGTTAAGACACTTCTGTGTGTAACTGTTGGAGTGTTTTTGTTACACTTCCTTAGCAACGTAATGAAGTAGGCATACACTATTCTAATACAACAATTGACAATTGAGATACAGGGTAATACTCTAATAGAAGCCCACCTCTACAATACCAAACACTTACCACAAATGCATCAGTTGTCATGGAGATGTAAGTGACCTTCACCAATTCAAACACTTCTTTTTGTAGTTTAACTGATGACATCACTGAAACAGTAAAAGAAATAACAGTGAAATATAAAAGAAATATTGGAAATAAAAATAACAAGTACACAAAAAAATTAGGAATTTTCAACTAGAATTAGGAATTTTCAACTAGAGTAGGGACCATAGCGAATCGATAAAAAGTACTGAAACAAGTTGGAGTAGTCCGTGATATTAAATCACCGTAAAACAATAAGAAGTGTTATATCCCTACTGTGCATTTCTTTCAGTACTTTTTATCGATGTGCTATGATCCCTACTCTAGTTGAAAATTCCTATTTTTTCGTGCACTTGTTTGTTAACTTTTTTTGTAAATAATTTTATTATTATGACTGGTGAACCCCCATGCATGCCGCATCTGAAATGGCACCGCGTGCCCCAGCTATATCAGCGATCGTCTGAAAAGTGAAGTATCCATTACGCTTCGTTGTCAGCTATGTTCAACCCGTTACACAGAATTTCGAATCAAGAACTGTTCGAAAAGCACCTCGTCAATCCATGCATACCAAAAGAAAGAAATTGTGCCGCGCGCCCCAATTATATTAATCATCGTCTGAAAAGTGAAGTATCCATTACGTTTCACTGTAGGATATGTTCAACCCGTTACACAGCAGTACGAATCAAGAATTGCTTGAAAAGCACCTCTGCAATCAAAATAGCCACTATGAAAAATACAGACAATTTCCACTACGAAGGGAAGCCATTACATGCTGCCAAATCGACACCTTTCGTTGTCAGCAAACATGAATGGGACACAAAGGAGGACACTGGTAAGTCCATGAAGAATGCATTGTACATACTGCGGTATGCCAAAAGGCACCTGTCGGGTCGAAGCGACGTTGAACAGTGAAAAAATCAAGCCCGTAGCCTTAACTGTTATCGAGTTACGCTTGTCTGAAGGCATCAGTCAGTTACTTACTCAGTCCATAGAGAATAAATTTAAAAAAAAAAATTTCTGTAGCAACTTGTTGAAAGCATTTCGGGTCGATTTGAAAGCTTTTTTGGACTTAGCTTTACCCAACCAATACGGTCTCATTGTTGTCAGGGAAAATCAAGGCTGGTTTTTGGGTGATATTATTTTGTGGGCCACACCTACTCCTTTGTGGTCCCTACTATACAGTTACTATCATACTGTATGATATTGAAATATTACACACACAGTACCATACATCAGGAAAAATTTGTCGCCAAAAATTTTTCATTGCTAGCTGTATTGACGAAAATTAAAACGACAAATTATTTTAACTATACGAATAATTCACACATACAAATATTGACATAGTCATTTCATCAAAAATTTTTCGTCAATTATGCTAGTGACGAAAATGTGTTAGATCAAAATTTTAATAGACGAAAATTTTCTTACAGTATACACAGTCTTACTGTAGCTAAAGTCATGTATGTTGTGGTGGCTGAAAGAAGGTTGTGAGGGTTCTGGGACACACTAGTGTCACCTACAGGCCTACCAACCCTTGGTTTCCCAGCACCTTTTTCCATACATTTTTTGTACTTCCTAGTGATTTTTTTCCCTGAGTAGATGGAAAGTTCTTTCTTTAAACTACTGGTTTATATTTAGTTAGTAACCTCTAAGCACAGATTAGAAATTTCCTTAAAAAAGGATTGTTTATGCCTTCAGGCAATATAATGCTATTTGTATTCCTATTCTTTCATGCAGTAGCAAACAACTTCATTCTAGTCATAAAACATCACAGAATATGCTTTTCTATTCCAATGTTTTTCTATAGGTAGCTGAATGTTGTGGCTATCCACTGAAATAGCAAAGATTCCTAATAGAGCAGTCATTGTATGTCGTAAAAATTATTGAAAATATTTAATGTTAAAATGCACCACAATCCTAATTAGACTATTTGACGATCACAACCATGCTACTATTTGACGATCACAACCATGCTACTATTTGATGATCACAACCATGCTACTATTTGACGATCACAACCATGCTCTCAACTGATCACTGGGTGTAGAGTAGTGCAGAAAATTTCATGATGATAGCTAAATGTATGAAAGAGTAGTATAAATGTTGTGCAATACTTGGGAAATGAAGGGTTAATGTATTCCAACTATTTCACTCACCTGTCCCATTTTGTGATACCCCATCAGGATCACAGTTGATATTATTAGAGTTGAGGTTTGTGTTTAGTGTGGTCTCAGGGGGATTACCCTCCTGTTGTGAACAACTGTCTTCACAGTCTCCATGACAATCAGTGTCATCAGACTTGTTGTTATCCTCACCAGCCTGTTCCCATGATAACCTATAACGTTTATGGATACCGATGGTTACACAACACATAATACTAACCCAAACAATTGTGGTTGTCCCCTGAGGCAATCATTAACATCTTCCTCATCATCACTGTCCTCAAGGTATAACCTTACCAGTGAAGGAGGTGTGTCTGATGTGGTCTAGATATGGAGGGAAGTGTTACTGTTCATTGTATAATAAGGTGATCGATTAAAACAAGTGTATGAAACAAGTTGATGTGCTACTTCTAAACACCAGTCATCATGAAGCTAGTTAACTCATCTGACCGACTAATGCACCTATCAATATTATGCCCCACCACCCCCCTCCCTGGCAAGGGTGGGGGAAAGGTGGAAATTTGACTTTTTCAAAATCAAATTCCCCACCCGTGGGGCATGACAAGTAGTCAAATCCCCACGTAGTGTACTTTGGGAAAGTAGGCTATTCTTGCAGGAGGTGCATAGCTTATAAAGTCAAGCAAGTGCTGAACAATCAAATGCCCCACTGGTGGAATGATTATTAAGGTCAAATTGGATCATATCCCCCACTATTCCCCCATGTACGCCCAGGAGGGGCTTAATATTGACAGGTGTACAGAGCTTTCCCCAGAAAAATAAAGTAGAGCAGTACAATTACCGTAGATTCCCTAAAAATTCGGCAGAAATAAATTAATTCAGATCGTGTCTGGCCGAACAATTAGGAAAAAATGTACCAGCCCGGTGCTATTGTCGAATTTTTAGGGATCTATCCCTAATGCAGTCTGCACGCTTCATGGCTATGTTATTTGCGATCCGTTTACTGCTTACTTTCTGGTATATACTATGATTGTCTACATTATCCAGGAGGAATGGTCAATGTCATTACTACATCACTTTTGAATACAATCACTCAGACGTAATATTAAGGATTTCAACAAGTAATAAAAAATAGAAATCACAATCAATAGTATTATTGAACTATCTCGTGATAAATCTCGCTACCAGATGCAGCATGAAGTGTTCCATGGCTAACAAAGCGTTATCTGAGGGCGTATCATGTTATAAGGAGATGTGGGGCCAGGAGAGATTTTATCCTGTGAACAGAAACGAAGATCGTTTTGCGGTAGTCGTGACGTCACACGATGATATCGTTGGGTACGTTCCCTGAACAATTTCACACTTGATGTTTCATCCAGCATCAATTGTGTGAGGTCACTGGGAATCCTCAAGAGACCTTCGTCAACTAGTGCTCCAAGTGCAGAAAAATTAGCGCGCTTATAATTAGAAACTTTCCTGCGCTTGCCGGAATTTAGAGCACATTGCATTCAAAGCATGGGGAGTGCCGAATATTTAGAGATGCCAAAATTTTAGGGAATCTACAGTATCAGTTTGCTACTAACATCAAAGTCAATTTGTTAATTATATGCATTCTTTTACCACATCAAAGAATTTTGAGCAAAGTACAGAGGTTCTGAACCACTCTACCACTCTTTAGGGAAGCCCCAAGCCCCCTGGTGCATAAGTATTACCATGTTAATATTTTAGCTAACATGCTTTATAGTTTGTGTTGTTTTTTCTGCAAAATCTCTCTTCAACAAAACCTTGAGGCTGCTATTCATTTTCATTAGTATATTAAAAATTATAAATTTAAAAATAAAGTAGGAATCCAAGCAGGAGTTAATCTAGGGGGGCACATGCCCCTCCTGGGTTAGCTATTGCCCCCCTAGGTTTATACCTAAAGCCTTGAGAAATGGAAAGGTTTAATTGATCCCAAAGTTGTATAATCCAATGGTCAATATTCAATGGCATCACAGTAAAATTTCACCAAAATTGAGATATTTACACCTAAATTTTCAAAATTTTCCTGGGGGAGCATGCCTCCAGACCCCCCTAGAATCCGAAGTGACTTACTTCTCCCCTCTCTAGGTTAATAGTCTGGGTTGAGCCCTGCCAAGCGATAAAAAGTAGCGAAATAAGAGATGAACGATGGTACAGCATAGCTCGGTTGGAAATTCCTACTTTGGCATGGCATAGCAATTATTTTGTGTTCAATGTCAAAGTAGGAATTTCCCACCGAGCTATGCTATAATAGCTACCATCGTTCATCTCTTGTTTCGCTACTTTTCATTGCTTGGATTCCTACTTTATTTGTAAATTTATAATTTTTAACTATACTAGTTTGTTTAGTTTTTGTTAAGGCATACAGCTAGCTATAAACATGTGACTGTTCAATTACGGTGACTGCTGTGTTAGAGTATCTCGAGGCAGCCTGCAAAGATGTGTGCTTGCCCAAAAAGGGGCGTGGTTTTGGTCGATTATCTCGAGTTAGCATTCCAAATTGAAGGTGTGTGGTCACTGAAATACAGCTAGTGCAAAAGGGGTGTGTCATCGTGGTTTTAGTTGGTAGATCAATAATGCGTAGAATGTGATCCTGTGACCTATCGTGAAAGCTATCAGTAGCCTCTGTCATAGATTATATAAGTAAGGAATATATAATCTATTCCTCCGTACAGTAGCGTAGTCTAAGCGCCTTAAATGATCTTGTGGCGTCTATTATGTTGCTTAAAGAAAGTGTTGATACCAAAAATGAATGCCTCGATATGGTTTCGAAGAAGACAAGCAGCCTAATTGAAGATAAAAGAAAAGATAAGGTGCAGAGGGCACACATTTGTCGGAACCCCAAAACGTACATCCCACTGGTGAGTTTGTTATTGTGGTGTAAAATGGTGGCCGTGCACTGTTTCGTTTGGCCTCTAGGCTTACAACTGTGGTCAGTCAGTCAGTCAGTCAGTCAGTCAGTCAGTCAGTCAGTCAGTCAGTCAGTCAGTCAGTCAGTCAGTCAGTCAGTCAGTCAGTCAGTCAGTCAGTCAGTCAGTCAGTCAGTCAGTCAGTCTAAAATTCCAAGTTTTGGCAATTTTTAAAATTCTGTATCCGGCCACCTGTAAGCATTTTGTTATATTTAATGCTGTTTTATGTATTATATTAACTAGCACTATTCTGTAAAGGTGATTTTCATCATGTGATTTATTATTTTTAATGTTATTTAAACAGGGAGACAGCATCAGCAATAGCTGTTTTTCAGCGTGCCCTGATATCTCTAGGATCATTTTTAAAGGCGGAATTTTGGGCGGTGCACGAAAATTTCACCTGGATTCCTACTTAAATGGTACGACCGTACCGTTTGATTAGCGTATGTTTCCTTTAAGGAATGTTAGCCCATGGGCCCTGCTAAGGTGTTTTTTCAGTTATTATTACTATAACAACTTTACAGATGTACATACTACACATACGCACAAACACACACTACTGTTGTTTAATAAGGTCACAAACACACACTACTGTTGTTTAATAAGGTCACAAACACACACTACTGTTGTTTAATAAGGTCACAAATCCCACATAATCACATACCTGTATGGTAACTTCTTGACAACATTTTTGTTTGAGGTAATCCGCTGCCTTCTCGGTCCATTGACCCTGACCCAAAATAACAGAATAGATCCACACAATACAACATAATACACACAGATATATTAGCTACAACCCCGGCTAGCTGTCTCATGTGATCCAGGTAAACCTTGCACGGAACAAACCTAGCTAATGGAGCTAAGCTATACAGTATCACAAATTCAACCATCAATAACATCATCACCAAATATGGATGTGGTACACAACCACACTAGTCAGGAACTCGTAAGTGTTTATGACCACCAGACCACATCCTTCCCAGCTAACACATATAATAACAATACCTTTGGAGGAGGCAGGTTGTCAAGGCAACAGGTTACACCCTAATAAGAACATACTGAGGTGGTTACTATGAATACTGCTACACACTCACCTGATAAGGTAATGCCCACACACTGCTATCACTAATATTTCTAATACTTAACTTTTCCATGGTAACCAGTGTACCATAATCTACCAGCCTCACCTCCACCTGTAGAGTATCATGTGACCTCAGGTGATCCACTATGACACACCCACCTCAGTTCCTGATAGTATCTTGGTCACCTCAGCTCTATAATAACCATTTTGTTGCTTAGCAACACACCGTAACCCAACAACCATTTTGTTGACAAACATGTCGGCACTAATTTCCTGTGGATCACATGAAACAAGTGACCATGCCTCTTAAGAGAACTATTTAGTTAATGATAATGGCAGACATGGTATATATGTGACTGGATCTGGGAAAACCAGTCTTATTGCCCATGACAGCAGATTTGATTTTTACCAAGAACACATAAGCTAAATAAACAATCAAATATCATAATCAAAATCAGCTAGACTTGAGTGGTCTGTCTTAGTCCCAAGTACAATGGCAATCCATACGAGCGGTCTGAGGCCCTAATGGAGCTCTGACCAGCTTGGGGATGGCTGTGTGTGGCTACACAGCTCCGTGGTGTTGAATAAAGACCTATGCTGTAAATGTCCTTTCATTTAGCCAGTTTTGAGACGTGAATGACTCACAACTTAGCCTAATTCATCCCTATGCCTTCCTATTAAACAGTCCATTGCCTGCCTCCCACCCTTTTTGGAGCTCGCTTGGTAGAGTCAACAGCGAGTTAAAAACTATCTAAAATGGCAGGAAACTTAAGTGTTGGTTACTTCTACTGTGGATGCTTTTGAAGATAAGAAATTGGTGTAAAATGTGTGAAAATTTGGTACATGTAGCTTCTACCATTGGTGAGCTACAACACACTGAATACTTAAAACTGACATTTCTCGATACTTTTTAATAGGCGATAAGACCGGTTTTCCCAGACTGTGTCACATATACCATATCCAGAGGGTGGATATTAATCTTGTAACTTGGGTGATTTGCAATATTAATGCTTTAAAAGTTACAGCACTCTGTCTAAGACACGAATTTCTGCATTAAGCGGGTTTAAGGGTTAAAATTCATGACATATTTTATCAGGTAGAGTTTGGTGGTTGTGTTATGAACGTTTAGTTGCTTGTTCCACTACACAACTTGTTTTCTCCAGTAAACTCTATTAAAAAGCTGTCCTGTTACCCAGTGTACTGGAGTAGCTACATCATGGATACAAGGAAACATGGCAATACTATCTATGTCAGACTAAATGAACATGTTGGTGCAAGGGTCGGGTAAAATATTTAAGCTTTAAAAAATTCTGTAAATTTTTGTGCTTTTGTTCCACAATGAAGGAAGGTGCTAACAGCAAACACCTTGGTAGCATCATGATCTCCACAGCAAGAGTTCCAAAATCTTTGTTTGTGTCATGCTCCCAAGGAGACAGAAGATATGAGCATTAGACTGGATGAGTGGTTTACTATTATCTTTTTTTCTCACATTTTCACCTCCACCCTGGTTGTAGGAAGGACAAAACTTACCCGGCAATGGATTTATCTGTTCATGGAGAACCTGATGGTGTGATAGCAAGCGTTTCCACAGTAGTAGTAGTAGTTAGTAGTAGTAGTTAGTAGTAGTAGTTAGTAGTAGTAGTTAGTAGTAGTAGTTAGTAGTAGTAGTTAGTAGTTAGTAGTAGTAGTTAGTAGTAGTAGTTAGTAGTAGTAGTTAGTAGTAGTAGTTAGTAGTAGTAGTTAGTAGTAGTAGTTAGTAGTAGTAGTTAGTAGTAGTAGTAGTTAGTAGTAGTAGTAGTTAGTAGTAGTAGTTAGTAGTAGTAGTAGTTAGTAGTAGTAGTAGTTAGTAGTAGTAGTAGTTAGTAGTAGTAGTAGTTAGTAGTAGTTAGTAGTAGTAGTAGTTAGTAGTAGTAGTAGTTAGTAGTAGTAGTAGTTAGTAGTAGTAGTAGTTAGTAGTAGTAGTAGTTAGTAGTTAGTAGTAGTTAGTAGTAGTTAGTAGTTAGTAGTTAGTAGGTAGTAGTAGTAGTAGTAGTAGTAGTAGTAGTAGTAGTAGTAGTAGTAGTAGTAGTAGTAGTAGTAGTAGTAGTAGTGCTTTTTCTTGAAATCCGTGAGAAGGGATTTGATTTCTTTACATAGGTGAGCTGTTGGATCTCCAGTTAATGGTGTGTATGTCGTTGTGTCACTGAGATGGAGGAGTCCTTCAGAAATGTAGTCCGTTCTGTTTTGGACCACAATGGTACTTCCTTTGTCAGCATTTTGGATGACAATATTTGTGTTGTCAGTAAGTTCCTTAAGAGCTGTTTTTTCAGCTAGAGAGAGGTTGTGTTTTATTTGTACGTTATCAGGTGAGAGTTCGGAGATTTTCTGTTTCATTTCACCGAGGATTCCTTCGAAATTTTGAAACCTGGTGGGTCTACTGTTGATAGTATGTGATTGGTTTTTATGAAATAGGTCAAAGCCATCTTTGGATGTATGTTTGGTACCCTTAACTTGGATGCGAAGCTTTGAGCAGAACGAATTGAAATCGTTCAGTAACTCATTAGGAGTGTGAGGCTTCGCAGAAGGGATAAAGGTGAGTCCCTTACTGAGCACAAGTTTTTGTGCATCAGTGAGCGAGATATCGGAAAAGTTCACAATGTAATGTTCAGCACAGTAGATACACTTTGTGTGTCTACAATTGGAAATGTCATGTGGTGTATGCGTGTATGTGTGAGTAGAGATTCTTCTTTTTTTGGCTAAACAGTTATGAATAGTTAATATCCTCTCCCTCGGCCTCGACAGCTTCGACCACGTCCCCGTGGGTTCCAATTGGGGGTGGGTTGTTGAGGTGTCATTTCTCCCAAAACTTGTTTGATCAGATGTTTCAGCCCCTCCTTCTGGGAGGGGGTATCCGAGTTTTTTGGTCTTTTGGGGTCTGGGGTGGATTCATCATCGAGAGATCTTTTTGGTTGTTGTTGGGTTTCGATGAGTTCATTGATATCCCTATTGAGGTTGGCTTTGATTTCGGCCATAGTGGTTGTAAGTTGACTCTCGAGCTCTGGAAGTTCACTGAATTCATTTCTGATGATTTGGAATTCATCAGACTATCTGTTACATCAGACTTCCAAAACATCTTGTTCTCTTCACTGAAGTCTTTGATTCGTGACTGTCAGTTTAGCCGGCTAATGTACTCTATCATCGACAAACCTCTTCATGGTCAGTATTATGCACTTTTAAACCAGAATTCAATTGACAAGACTAGAAGTGTGTGCTGGCTGAAAAGCCATGTTCACTCAGAGTCGGAGTCTACAATACTTGCCATTCAGAATCAGGCCATCACCACCAGAGTTCTTCAGGTTAAGATTATGAAGATGAGCATTCCTTCTATAATGTGTAGATTGTGTGGAGAGCATGAAGAATCTGTTGTTCATTTGTTGGCAGCTTGTCCATCATTGGCTACCACTGCTTATTTATACCGTCATAACTTAGTAGCTGGAGTGGTGCATTGGCATTTGATGAGGCTGCATGGATTTTTACCTGGTTCCTCGTGTTGGTTCACTCATAGACCCACTGCTGTGGTTGAATCATCGGCAGTGAAGATCCTGTGGGATTTTGGCTTACAGTCTGCCAGTCACCACCTGAGTAATCGCCCAGATATTGTTTTATTTGACTATGACCTTAAGAAGATCTACTTCATTGAAGTTTCTTGTCCAGCTGATGTAAATGTGCCCTCTAAGGAGCAAGAAAAGTTACAGAAGTATCAATCATTGGCACATGATTATCACTTGATGTACAGAATGCCGGTGATAATTATCCCTGTGGTGGTTGGATGTACAGGTGTTGTATCTTCTAACTGTATTACTCACCTTCGTCGTATCCCAGACTTTTCTAACAATTTATTTTGTACCATTCAAAAGGCAGCCATAATTGGAACTGTTTATGTCTTACGGTGTACAAATGTGATTTAATGAACATTATCTTATGTACTTGTACATGATTCTGTTCTTTGTCTGTACAATTGTGTGTACATGTAATTCTTTTAATGAAAAGTAGTAGTAGTAGTAGTGGTGGTAGTAGTAGTGGTAGTAGTAGTGGTAGTAGTAGTGGTAGTAGTAGTGGTAGTAGTAGTAGTAGTAGTAGTAGTAGTAGTAGTAGTAGTAGTAGTAGTGGTAGTAGTGGTAGTAGTAGCACGTGACCAAAAGTGGTGTGATTGTTAGGCTCGCTTTGGCTTTCTGTTTTTGGCTTGTTATCTCAGTGATTTTCGATGATTAAACTTTATCTGTGGCTTACACTTGTTGGTCTTGTAGTGGTTGCTCTCCGCTATGACGTTTCTTCGACTAGTTCTCCAATTAATGCCCGTCTGGATAGTGAATCAGCTTATCGTCCGATGTCAGGAACAGATGACGACGCCGTTTCGTTACCCCTATCTATCGGGAGCTCTTCTACTGGACTGTTGAACGACACCCATTCTGTGACAAGTACAGTTCGTGGAAAGCACCCATGGTCCCGCCTGGAGAACATGGAGTTGATGCGATGCTACTACGAGGCTAGAGCTGCTGGCAGAGGTTATCAGAAGAGATTAAAGAGTTTTTGGGATACTCGAAATCCGGACAAATCGTTTTGTAATACTAACAACTTGGCTTGTCAGGCACGTGCCATCATTAACTCGAAGTTACTGTCTGAACACGAGTTACACGATATACAGCGACATTGTATGTCAACGAAAACTGACCCATCCCCTTCAATTGATGATGCATTACTTGTGGAATGTACTCCTCCTGACTCACCATCTAAAGCCCCACCACCAGAGAGGGGTGCATCCATCAATGTTACTCCACCGTATGAAGTATTAGATAATTCAAGTGAGTTTGAGGCTTTGTTGAGCTTGGTACGGCATTGTGTGACTGATCTTGCTACCTCTGAAGATTTGAGGATAGCATTTAATCAGATATGTATTTGTCTGTCTGAGGTGGGAACTTTGAACTTAACTGCTCGACAGGCATTACCGAAGTTGACTCAAACCAAAGTAGTTCAGAAGTGGTTATGCTTGGTAAATAAGTGTGTGAATGAATGTATTCAGAGTAAACATTTATCATTTTCTCAATGTAATTGTTTAGTTTATGCAGCATCATTGGCAGTTGTGAGACTATCTGGTCAGCGGTTTGATGGAGGAGGGAGACGAAATGACAGGGGTGCTTGGAAAGTTCGGTTGGAATCACAAATACAATAATTGAGGGGTCATCTATCACAATTGCTTGCTATCCATCAATCACCCTCATTGACAGCTCGATTACGACATCTGAAATCTTCTTTGTTTAGACTTTACCATAATTATTGTGGAGACTCCTTCATTTTTAATAGCAGTGGAGACTTTGAAACAGCGGATAACTTGTTTAGCAGCTAGAGTACGGAGATATCAAACTAGATTACTTCGGTTTTGGCAGAACAAGACTTTTAGAAGAAACCAAAAGTTGTTTTATCGTAATCTCGGGACTGATTCTAAATTTGATAGCACTGGAGCTCCTGACCAGTCTGAACTGGTAGCTTTTTGGAGAAGTATATTTGAGCGTGATTCCTCAGCTAATTTGAACAGCTCATGGTTATCTCAATTGAGGGACAAGTTTGCACAGGAGATTACTTCAAATGATATTGTACCAGCTATAACCTCAGATTTACTAACTGCTGCTATTCGCAGACTAAAGAACTGGGCATCCCCAGGCCCTGATGGCATTCAAGGGTTCTGGTGGAAACGGTTGTCCTCTGTTCATGACTTTCTGTGTGACTATTTCCACAATTTTCTTATGGGAGATGTGGATTTACCTGTGTGGTTTCCTGTTGGGAGAACTTTACTTATCCCCAAGAGCAATGATTTATCTAGCCCACAGAATTATCAACCAATTACTTGTCTTAACATCATTTACAAGTTATGGACTGGCTGTCTCACTTCCCTAGTATCTCAACATTGTGAGCACCACAAACTTATTCATCCTGCTCAGAAGGGGTGCTCCAGGGGTCAGTATGGTTGTATTAATCATCTCTTACTGACTAATAGTGTATGGCGACAGGTGAGGAGTAAAAATAGATCTATGGCAGCTGCTTGGATAGACTATAGAAAAGCTTACGACTCTATTCCTCACAACTGGCTCCTGGAGTGCCTCCGATTGTTTCAGTTTCCATCTGTACTGGTGGGTTGTTTAGAGAGACTGATACCGCTATGGAGGACCACATTATATTTGCGGGTACATAATGGTGTCACTACTCAATTATCAGAAGTATCTATCAAGTGTGGTATTTTTCAGGGTGATACTCTGAGTCCATTGTTGTTTTGTTTGGCATTGAACCCGCTCAGTTACTTGTTAGATAATTTGAAGGGATATAAGATTTCTTCAACTGTGAATTTGACACATCTAATGTATATGGATGACATCAAGTTGTTTGCTCGGGATGATAATGGTTTGCGGACCATGTTGAGAGGTTTTCTGATGACATTGGCATGCAGTTTGGTTATCAGAAATGTGCCAAGCTGTCTGCAAGGAGGGGCAAATTAATTTTGACGGGACCTGTACCAACTTTAGAAAGTGAAATTAATGAGCTTGATTATGGTCAAACGTATCGATATTTGGGGTTTCCTGAGGCAGGAGGTATTGATCATGCTTGCAATAAGTCAATTATAACTGCTGAATTGCACAGGCGTTTGAAACTAGTGTGGGGGTCTCTGCTTTGTGGTCAGTTTAAGTCAGGGCAACTAACAGTTTTTGTATCCCTTTACTATCCTATGGTTTTGGTATTGTGGATTGGACCAAGGCAGAGATTGCCCAGTTCGATGTTACTGTTCGTAAGACACTTACTGCTGCTAAAAGCCATCATCCGTGATCAGCTATTGAAAGATTATATTTGCCTCGTAAGTTAGGTGGAAGAGGCTTGCTAAACATTGAACACCTTTACCATCGGCGTCTAATCTTGTTGTCCCATCACCTGCAGTCATCAAGGGATGACTTAGTGCAGGCCTGTTGTGAATTGATGATGCAGTTCCCGCCACATAAGTCATTGTTGTCTAAGGCTGATGATGTTGTATCTTCTCTGTTGTTGACTGATGTTTTAAGTTATGAGGTTGGACAATTGAAAACTGCTGTGATAGCTGCTCAGAGGAAGAAGCTTCAGAGTGTACTATGTGACAAGCCATTACATGGTAATTTTTTTACCTTCATACAATCTTCAACTATTGATGCTGTGAGAAGTTTCAAGTGGCTGCAACGTTCGCTCCACGGCGAGTCTGAAAGTAGTATTTTTGCCGTGCAGGATCAGGTGTTGTGCACTAGGGTTTACAGGCAAAGATAATGCACACTCTGATTCAGTCAATCTTGTGTCGCTTGTGTCAGGAACAGGAAGAGACAATCCAGCATATACTTTCTGGCTGTCCTGTACTGGCACCAACTAGTTACCTTCGCAGGCATAACATGGTGGGCAGGATGCTTCACTTGCAACTCAGTAAGTCTTTCAAATTGCCGATATCTGCCAAGTGCTGGTATGATCACCAACCTTTGCCAGTGGTTGAAAATGAGGTTGCAAAGGTTTTATGGGATTTTGGTTTGTATACTGATGTCCATGTTTCATCCAATCGGCCTGACATTGTGTTGTTTTCAAAGAAGGAAGAGCGAATAATTTTCTTTGAAGTTGCTTGCCCTGCAGATATCAATGTACTAACTAAGGAGCAAGAATAAGTATCAAACCCTTGTCCGAGAGATTTCCGGGTGTTATCGTCAACCTGTTGATCTTGTTCCTGTTGTGATTGGCCATTCTGGTGTGGTATCAGCTAACCAACAAACTCATTTGAAGCGAATACCTGACTATAACGAAACATTGTTTAATAACCTCCAAAAAGCAGCTATTCTTGGGACTGTTAATATCTTAACATCTATTAACTTTGGTTATACTTAAGCGTATGCCTGTATTACCAATACTATTCTGTACTATTGTACATGTGTGTCATTATTGTTCAATGAAAAAAGTAGTATGTAGTAGTAGCACATTATGTAAGCTGTATGTGTATTAGTTATCAAGTAGTCGCGTGATCATACATTGCACTACAAGCAGTTCGTGTCCTCCGCCTTTTGTAACCCAACTTCCCTAGAGCAGCACCCATTAAGGTGACAGTTAAACTCTTGTACATTGTTTCTTGCTTCTCTCTCTCCCGTATAGCCACTTCCCGTCAACACACTCTGAACTCTAAGGAACCAACGTCTATGTTTACTATTCAACAAGGAGATCTACCCAAATTTATCTCCTAGTGGACCAAGGAACAGACTTCACAGCATGGAAAGTCTAGTGGGACTGCTACTCCAGCCTGTCCAGACTCAGCAAACAAGTACAGGCCTTGACCCTGTACTTCTCCCACAAGACCCTGCAACATCCACAATGATGGTAGGAGTATTACATCTTGTTGACCAAAGCTGTCTGTGTCACCACACCACGTTCCATCCCATTCAAAGCTGAACTTGACCTCCTGCAACAACATAACATCATTGCTCCTGTAACTCAGGTGACACAATGGTGTACATTTATTGCTGTCACACCTAAGAACAGTGAGTCAATTTGAATGTACATTGACCTTTCACATTTAAAAGATACGTCCAACGTGAACACTACCAGTTACTGACCCTAGCCCAAGCTGTAGCAGATATTCCTGCAAGTGACGTGAAGTGCTTTACAGTGCTTGATGTCATGATAGCTACCACCAGTGTGTACAATGAGAGTCAGTTGTTAACAACATTTATTATCTATCTCCTTTAGACATTTTAAATATCTATGGGTACCATATCGGATCTCCTCCATTTCCGAGCAACATGACTGAGCCTTTTATAGGGCTCACTGGCTTCCGTCCGATCTGTTGTATTGTTGATGACATCCTAATTTATGACAATAATACTGCAACCAACACAGAACATGTTCGAGAGTTTTGAAGTGTTGTGCTGACAAGAACATTGCCTTTAACTTAGCCAAGTGTAAATTTTGTCAGATAAGGGTCACATTTGTAGGATTCATCCTGTCCGCAAATGGATACCAGGTTGACCACATGATCACAGATGCAATTTCATTGTTCCCAACTCCAACTAATTGTATCTTTGGCTTGGCTCTGTATGTACCAACTTAACTGCCACATTGTTGGCCCCACTACGGCCTCTCCTGAGTACAAAGAATTATTTCATTTGATCACCAATACATGATAAAGCCTTTATCACTGCTAAGACACTCTTACAGTAGTACATGTTGTTTCCTTTTTTGATCCTACATGTTTGTGCAGCTAGCTGAAATTGACTAGGATTTGTTCTACAGCAGTAATCAGATGGACTGTGGACCCTTATCCACACTGGTTCTGGTTTTCTAACAGAAACTGAGTCCCATTATCCTCTCATTCAACTTGAGCCTCTTGTGATACTGTGGGCTGTATTTATTCCTTGTTGGACTACAACAATTTGCCATCCTCACTGACCACAACCCCCTAATCTCAATCTTGAACAGCCACTGCCTTGATGAGGCAAGTTTGAAAACAATAGAATACACACAAGCATACAACTAACAAAATAGCTGTCCATAAAAATATAATTATGACATTACACATAGCACTCCGGCTTTTTCCTGCTCTGACAGAAGTATGATGAATTTCCCTTCATTTTGCACAGTACAACGATGACTGAACAAGACTCAGCAACTGACCAACTGTTACAGGAAATGACAAAGCAGACAAGCTCTAGTAACTGCATTGCAACTGAAGCCACTGAGCTAATGGAGACCTTGGCTGAAGAAGAGCCACCAACCTGTAGACTCGTCAAGGTTTTCAATGTGACAAAAGGCTTTCCTAGAGGTGGCATTTTCTGGGACCAATACTACTGACAGATGCCACAAAGGCGGACAGTTATTTGTTGTGGGTCCAACAGTTCTGGCTAGATGATGTATCTCTACTGGCAACCATTGTGGAATGTGCGGAGGCAGCGGAGTTGTCACTGGAAAAGGCGGTGTCATCAATCCAAGTGGCACTGTGCCTGATGGGTAACGTGCAACAGCATATGGCACTAGAAAGGCGCAAGAAGCTACTGGTGAAGCTGAATCTAAAATTCATGGCTGAGGATAGAAAAAAAATTGTATCTGCAGCACCTATGCTATTGGCAAGGAAATTGCTAAGCTGGCCAATGCCACTGTGGAACAACAGAAAGCAATGAGGAAGTTCAACAAGGCTGATGACAAGTTCTACAAGGCTGATGACAAGTTCAACAAGGCTGATGACAAGTTCAACAAGGCTGATGACAAGTTCAACAAGGCTACTACTCCCAAAACTGCCCAACCAGCCAAGGGGATGGATTCAGAAGCAGCTGTGAACGACACCACCCTTACAACTGGGGATATATACAGTCACCCAGTCCAGAGCTCAAACAACAGAAATAGATGTATGTAGGTATGTATAAACTATGGCTCACGTGTTGTAGATTGTCAAATTGTTAGGGGTATCAGATCAATCGTATATCTCGACAACCTGATCCTCTTCTGCAACAGTCAAGAGACCTTAACATGCCAGCTAACACTGGTGTAGGAGTTACTTCAGTCCTTAGGGCTAACACTGGTGTAGGAGTTACTTCAGTCCTTAGGGCTAACCATCAACTATAAGAAGCCGCAACTGATTCCAACCCAACCCAAAAGTTGCTTATCTTGATGATCAACATGACTATCTCGATGATCAACATGACTATCTCACTGCCTAAGGAAAAACTGGATAAAATCCAACATGATGCCTAGAGTTTAGCAGAACACCTTCCAGGGGAGAGGAATATTGTTGAAGACGAGTAACCATGAACAGTGCGGGATCACTGCGACTGATGATCCATTTCTACAGATCAACAAGACGGTGGGTCCATTGGAGGTAGAGCCCTGTGTTTACTTACTACAGGGCCTGAGGTTGCTAAATTACTTAGACCTGAGGTCTCAAGTCTAATTGTATGTAGTTGTTGTACCTTAACACTGCTGACAGCTGCTTGTAACAGAGAAATGTATCATTAATTAGTAGAAATAAGCCATCACTCCACCCATAACAACAGTCACTGGTTTAAAACTAATTGTTGTGTTGTCCGAGATACCAGTACAGGTGCACACAATAAACATGAAAAGGTCTAAATGTCGATATTTCAACCTCACCCTCCTCATATAATTCCCAATAGCAGATAGACATTACATGATCTGAGCCATTTGAAAATTATGCCGCCATAAGATTGAACAGCACTGAATAAAACATTAAACTTGTGTTTTTTATTGGGCCATTACTCACAGACAAAAGACTCAAATTGATTAAAACTATACACTATCTTACTTAGCTGCTCATGGAAGGTTCAAAAATCTGTGATTCATTTTTGTAGCCTCAATGGTATGCCTGTTACATGGGTTTATACAAAGTGGTAAACGTGTCATCATTTCTTCAACTAAACCACCTTCATACTAGTGCTGAAACCATTATTTGGTTATTTGACTATTCCGTCGGTATGACACTATTCAATTCATTACCACACTATTCAAATAATTGTTAGCACTTTGTACACTGTATTCAGATGGAAAAGCCAGCCTTGAAACTGAAGATTGTGAATGATGTGATGTACCTATGCTGTAAAAATTCTGCTTTAGACAAGACACTGTTAGAAATAGCTCTTAGGCTTTAGCTACCTTGCTCCCTAACAAAAGGTTACAGTACTTATTCAATAGAAGTATAAGCTTAAAGAATAATCAAATATTCGGTCGTTTTGTTCACAAATATTCGAATAGTAAAAATTGCTATTCATTTCAACACTACTTCATATCCATATGCACAAGTGACTACAGAGCTAATACTATACCTTGGCTGATGTGCTGATCCATGGTGAACATTTTAAGCTAAATTACAACATTGTAGACTAACGCAATGATTGTGAATGCATGACTTGTTTGTAGTGTTGTTTCAGTTAACTGTAACTAAAACTAAAAGTACTTTTAGTAAGGTGAATATGTTTAAGTTAACTAAAACTAAAACTATAACTAAAACAAACGTATATAATCACTGAAACTATAACTATAACTAAAAACAAATCTATATTATTACTAAAACTATAACTATAACTAAAATCAAATCTATATTATTACTAAAACTAAAACTGCTTACAATATAGCAAGTTGATCTTATTACTGAAACTGTAACTGCTTGTTAAATGTATTTGATACTACTTCTAAAACTATATGCAACTAAAATATCTATATCATATAGTTACGTACATACTATTAAATCTATAACTAATAAAAACTGTTTGACCAAAATTCACGAACTCAGTAATGTAGGTACTAGGTAGTAGTGATGGCCTATAGTATGCTAACCATTTTTGTTAATGGTCACTGTAATTTAATGCTTTTAGCTAATGGCTACATTTATGCATACCTGCATGCTTCAACAGCCCCTATTGAAAGAGTATTTGTCTACAAGTGGGGAATCGACATCTGGCAAACGCAACAGACTTACTAATAGTAACTTGGAAAGGGAAGTTCTGCTAAGAAAGAATGAGGAATACCTGTGACAGAGATTGCGTCAAATGCACTGTATTAATCTATATTATAAAAAAATTGACAGGTCTTGTAATACAAAGATTTTGTATTACTAAGCTGGAAAAATGGTACTGAAATTATAACAAGAGTTTCATTCACATAAAATATAGCTTACTATTAAAGCTAAACAAGGTTTTCTTATGCACAACTAAAACTATAACTAAAAGGTTTTCAGATACATAACTAAAACTGTGTCTAAAACTAAAAGGTTTTCAAGTTTTTAACTATAACTAGAACTAGAACTAAAACATTTTCATGTACATAACTAAAACTGTAACTAAAACTAAAAGGTTTTCATGTTTTTAACTGTAACTATAACTAAAACTAAAAGGTTTTCATGTTTCTAACTATAACTACAACTAGAACTAAAAGATTTCGATGTACATAACTAAAACTGTAACTAAAACTAAAAGGTTTTCATGTTTTTAACTATAACTATAACTAAAACTAAAAGGTTTTCATGTTTCTAACTATAACTACAACTAGAACTAAAAGATTTCGATGTACATAACTAAAACTGTAACTAAAACTAAAAGGTTTTCATGTTTTTAACTATAACTATAACTAAAACTAAAAGGTTTTCATGTTTCTAACTATAACTAGAACTAGAACTAAAAGATTTCGATGTACATAACTAAAACTGTAACTAAAACTAAAAGGTTTTCATGTTTTTAACTGTAACTATAACTAAAACTAAAACATCAAAGAGTGAATAACCATAACTAAATCAATAACTAAAAAGAATTAAGAAAGATTACTATAACTAAAACTAAAACTAAAATTATTGATGAAACTAGCTACAACTATAATTAAAACTAAAACTCCATACTAAAACAACACTACTTGTTTGATTTCTATGCTATGATTAATTAACCTTCTTATCTAGGGTGAGCCCCCAATAACTTATAACAATTCTATGCTTCAAAATGGCTGACCAATTACTGACCCTAATCTGGTGATACAATTATTTAATTTACTAGAATATACAAAGAATTATAACTCTGTCCACTATCTAACCCACACTGGGATGCAAGACACACTGTGGCTTACAAACTGACCTTTTTATCACACATCTTATTAAGATGTTGCTCGATTTGTTGTAGTTTAGTAGTACCTGGTCCATCCAGTAGTAAGGTGACTTTACCTTGTGGATTAATATGCGTTACTGTGCCCTTGGTAACCTTGCCAACCTGGGAAGGGAACATGTAGTTAGTGAAATACAGTGGGATTTAGGGAATTACACCCATATTCACTATTATATACTGAATAGTGGCCAAAGAATATATTTTCTTTCAAGTAACCTAGTGGCCAGCAACCTTTTCATCTTAAACAAGACCAGCGTTGGTATATCTATGATTAACACACTATACACTAGTAATCCCTCACCTCAGGCAGTTTGGGTCTACATGACATCACCCTCATTACTTATTTAATACACTACACACTAGTAATCCCTCACCTCAGGCAGTTTGGGTCTCAGTTCAGTCACTGGACAATATTTACTCTTTAACAAGTTGTTAATACTTTTTTGATTTCCATCAGTTAATTGTACGGCCAATCGGGAGCCAGAACTGCAAGTAAGATAGTGGTAACCATGACAATATATCACCATGGTAACCACGTACCTATCAACAATCAGAGCAACAAGGTACTGATCCTCAGCTAGTTGTGTAAACTCTTCTGAGACTGAGTCGTTGTCAACAAAGTCAAAACACTCGTACAAGTAACACTGACGAGCCTGTATAGTAATAGTGACACACTAATGTACAATACTACAATTAACACTGACAAGCTTGTATAGTAATAGTGACACACTAACAGGGTAATGGTGACACACTAATGTACAATGTTACAATTAACACTGACAAGCTTGTATAGTAATAGTGACACACTAACAGGGTAATGGTGACACACTAATGTACAATACTACAATTAACACTGACAAGCTTGTATAGTAATAGTGACACACTAACAGGGTAATGGTGACACACTAATGTACAATGTTACAATTAACACTGACAAGCTTGTATAGTAATAGTGACAAGCTCGCATGCATGCACACACACACACTACACACTACACACTACACACACACACCACACTCACACACACTACAACTAACAATACAAGTTTCATTAGCTAGCAGGACTTGTCTACAACATACAAAGATAGTGATCATACACTGATACACATTTTCACTACCAATACGATACTGATTACATGTTAGATGGAAATGGCCGATACTGATAATTCACCACACGGAGGCATTCCTCACAATACAGGTATAGCAGTTGATAGAACTGCACTTTGGTGGCCATCAAACGTGAGGATAACAATCATTTATGGTTTCAAGAATCTTACTTCGTGGCTTATATAAAGAAAAATTTGTTATCATGTTTAGTATAGTTTGTAGTGATGTAGTGATGTGGTGACGTAGTGAGTGAAGTGATGTAGTGATACCATTACTAGTATCATCGGTATCAGCCGTATTTTGACGGTATTTTACTGGTATCAATAAAGTTATAAATGTGTGATACTAACCGATACTTTGTATAAAGTCATTTAAATGCTTTTCAAAACGACAGCATACATAGCACATCAAACGGAGTGGAACAAAAGCTGTGAACTGTTTGTAAGAAGTCAGCCATTAGCATTATTATAGCAGCAACAAAACTTGTGAGCTTCTAAGGTGGAGAGGTTTACAATTAAAATGTCTTAACTTTGTTTACTACACTGATATGACTTCATACCTGAAATGGCAGTTTCCAGAACTTGTTTGGTAACCGTGTTAACTTGTCCTTAGCAACTGTCAACTGGTGTCCATGATCAACTAATTGTATAGTGGCCTGTGTAATTGGGATTTGATGGTAATTCATGAAATCACAACAACACTAAATACAGCACAGAGGAATATACCAGTTACAATGTCTACTAGTATTCTTCATAACAGACACACAATTACAACAGTGTTGATTCTAGTAGTGTTCATGTCATCTGTTTAAGATGACCGAATACTGGCTGATCAAAACCTGGCTGTTTTTGTACACACCTTGAATCCATTTTATTACTTCTCTGTTATCTATAGTAACAAAGGAGTGGACAGCCAGAGTTTCAGCCTTTTGAGATGAACAGTCTTGGAGTTATAGTGGTAGATAGTTGGAACAAGGGTTAATTTGTACAGCAACAATATGGTAATCAAATTACAGGTGCTTATTCAATTGATCATAACTCAGGACTGAAACAAGCTATGAAGATGGATCTTGTCTCATCATGAACTGGCAAATCGCTGTACGTTTCTGTACGGACAAAGAAAAAGGTCATCCCACAACATAATGATAGTAAACTATATTTCTACCACATTGTAAAGAAGTGCTCTAACTCACATGTCTTACTCTGCACTCATGATTTTTTGTGTAGTTGTTTGTTAACTTTTTTTTGTAAATAAATTTATTATGACTGGTGAACCCACGCATACCGCATCTGAAATCCCCAGCCCCTTATTGTCTGAAAAGTGAACTATCCATTACACTTCGTTGCCAGCTATGTTCAACCTAGTGTTGCACCGATATGAAATTTTGCCGATATTCCGATAACCGATATTAAATAATGTTTTCAAGCCAATAAATGTAGCCGATCCGATATAGCAGAACATCTATTTTTGATTGTGAAGGACCAGTTTAGCCTGTTTATAGCAGCAGTATTGCTACAACAGTATTGCTACAGCAGTATTGCTACAACAGTATTGCTACAGCAGTATTGCTACAGCAGTATTGCTACAACAGTATTGCTACAACAGTATTGCTACAACAGTATTGCTACAACAGTATTGCTACAGCAGTATTGCTACAGCAGTATTGCTACAGCAGTATTGCTACTGCAGTATTGCTACAACAGTATTGCTACAACAGTATTGCTACAGCAGTATTGCTACAGCAGTATTGCTACAACAGTATTGCTACAACAGTATTGCTACAACAGTATTGCTACAGCAGTATTGCTACAGCAGTATTGCTACAGCAGTATTGCTACAACAGTATTGCTACAGCAGTATTGCTACAGCAGTATTGCTACAACAGTATTGCTACAACAGTATTGCTACAACAGTATTGCTACAACAGTATTGCTACAACAGTATTGCTACAGCAGTATTGCTACAGCAGTATTGCTACAACAGTATTGCTACAACAGTATTGCTACAGCAGTATTGCTACAGCAGTATTGCTACAACAGTATTGCTACAACAGTATTGCTACAACAGTATTGCTACAACAGTATTGCTACAGCAGTATTGCTACAGCAGTATTGCTACAACAGTATTGCTACAACAGTATTGCTACAGCAGTATTGCTACAGCAGTATTGCTACAACAGTATTGCTACAACAGTATTGCTACAACAGTATTGCTACAACAGTATTGCTACAACAGTATTGCTACAGCAGTATTGCTACAACAGTATTGCTACAACAGTATTGCTACAGCAGTATTGCTACAGCAGTATTGCTACAACAGTATTGCTACAACAGTATTGCTACAACAGTATTGCTACAGCAGTATTGCTACAGCAGTATTGCTACAACAGTATTGCTACAGCAGTATTGCTACAACAGTATTGCTACAACAGTATTGCTACAACAGTATTGCTACAACAGTATTGCTACAGCAGTATTGCTACAGCAGTATTGCTACAACAGTATTGCTACAACAGTATTGCTACAACAGTATTGCTACAACAGTATTGCTACAGCAGTATTGCTACAACAGTATTGCTACAACAGTATTGCTACAGCAGTATTGTTACAACAGTATTGCTACAACAGTATTGCTACAACAGTATTGCTACAGCAGTATTGCTACAACAGTATTGCTACAACAGTATTGCTACAACAGTATTGCTACAACAGTATTGCTACAACAGTATTGCTACAACAGTATTGCTACAGCAGTATTGCTACAGCAGTATTGCTACAGCAGTATTGCTACAGCAGTATTGCTACAACAGTATTGCTACAGCAGTATTGCTACAGCAGTATTGCTACAGCAGTATTGCTACAGCAGTATTGCTACAGCAGTATTGCTACAGCAGTATTGCTACAGCAGTATTGCTACAGCAGTATTGCTACAGCAGTATTGCTACAGCAGTATTGCTACAACAGTATTGCTACAACAGTATTGCTACAACAGTATTGCTACAACAGTATTGCTACAACAGTATTGCTACAACAGTATTGCTACAGCAGTATTGCTACAACAGTATTGCTACAGCAGTATTGCTACAGCAGTATTGCTACAACAGTATTGCTACAACAGTATTGCTACAACAGTATTGCTACAACAGTATTGCTACAGCAGTATTGCTACAGCAGTATTGCTACAACAGTATTGCTACAACAGTATTGCTACAACAGTATTGCTACAGCAGTATTGCTACAACAGTATTGCTACAACAGTATTGCTACAACAGTATTGCTACAACAGTATTGCTACAACAGTATTGCTACAACAGTATTGCTACAACAGTATTGCTACAGCAGTATTGCTACAGCAGTATTGCTACAACAGTATTGCTACAACAGTATTGCTACAGCAGTATTGCTACAACAGTATTGCTACAACAGTATTGCTACAACAGTATTGCTACAACAGTATTGCTACAACAGTATTGCTACAACAGTATTGCTACAGCAGTATTGCTACAGCAGTATTGCTACAACAGTATTGCTACAACAGTATTGCTACAACAGTATTGCTACAGCAGTATTGCTACAACAGTATTGCTACAACAGTATTGCTACAACAGTATTGCTACAACAGTATTGCTACAACAGTATTGCTACAACAGTATTGCTACAACAGTATTGCTACAGCAGTATTGCTACAGCAGTATTGCTACAACAGTATTGCTACAACAGTATTGCTACAGCAGTATTGCTACAACAGTATTGCTACAACAGTATTGCTACAACAGTATTGCTACAACAGTATTGCTACAGCAGTATTGCTACAGCAGTATTGCTACAGCAGTATTGCTACAGCAGTATTGCTACAACAGTATTGCTACAACAGTATTGCTACAACAGTATTGCTACAACAGTATTGCTACAACAGTATTGCTACAACAGTATTGCTACAGCAGTATTGCTACAACAGTATTGCTACAGCAGTATTGCTACAACAGTATTGCTACAACAGTATTGCTACAACAGTATTGCTACAGCAGTATTGCTACAACAGTATTGCTACAACAGTATTGCTACAACAGTATTGCTACAACAGTATTGCTACAACAGTATTGCTACAACAGTATTGCTACAACAGTATTGCTACAACAGTATTGCTACAACAGTATTGCTACAACAGTATTGCTACAGCAGTATTGCTACAGCAGTATTGCTACAGCAGTATTGCTACAGCAGTATTGCTACAACAGTATTGCTACAGCAGTATTGCTACAACAGTATTGCTACAACAGTATTGCTACAACAGTATTGCTACAACAGTATTGCTACAACAGTATTGCTACAGCAGTATTGCTACAGCAGTATTGCTACAACAGTATTGCTACAACAGTATTGCTACAACAGTATTGCTACAACAACAACTGACAGTACACTGAAGCAGTAATAATAACATTCGTGATGCAAGAAATGTAACTCAATACATTTGTAAACATCATTTGGTGTACATGATCAAGTATTGTTAAATACATACAACATATCTGCTGCTTGTTTCAGTGTGGTGCCCATCTGATACTGATATACAAAAAACAAGCCGATATATGGTTTTTCCGATAACCGATCCGATTATTGGTGTAACACTAGTTCAACCCATTGCAGGGCTAGTGTAGCCCAGAGATTTTGAGTGGTCCGGCCATCCATGGACTGCAATGAAGGTCATAGTCATGCACACTACTCAGTTTTTATTGATCTAATATGATCTGTAAATCAGAGATTATCTGCTTTGGTGTGTTACCTAACTGCATGTGCTATAAGTACACACAGCATGCTAAGCTAGAGGGGTCAGGGGGCATGCTCCCCCAGGGAAACTTTTGAAAATTGGTACTCTGAAATGGCATCTGGAGGCTATGCAAAATCTCTTTTTTTGTGTGTTAACATCAATGGTAATTTTGTGCTAATTAATTGAGTGTCATATTTGACTATTATAGTTGTTTTCATGATGTATATAAATATTTCTCAACGTGACAGTTTAGTTTCAGATTGTAACTGCATGTTAATGCATGATCAATTAGCTCAATGCAGTGTGCCATGCAGATGACTCACTGGGTATTTTATGACAGTTAACACAGATGTCATGGCTTAGACTATAAGTACTGAATGCTTTATTAGAGTATCACGATGACTGTTCTATTAGAGTATATTTTGATGACTGCTCTATCAGAGTATCTTGATCTTTTCACTAAAATTAAGTAGCTGAAAAGCAATTGGCTGGACCGTGGGCTCTGGCCCTGACCCATTGCACAGCATTTCGAATCAAGAACTGTTTGTAAAGCACCTCTGCAATCCACGCATACCAATAGAAAGAAATCGTGCCGCGTGCCCCAATTATATTAATTATCGTCTGAAAAGTGAAGTATCCATTATGCTTCGCTATTGGCTATGTTCAACCCATTACACAACAGCACGAATCACAAACTGTTTGAAAAGCACCTCTACCTTCAAAATAGCCACTATGAAAAATACGGACGCTTTCTGTTACAAAAGGAAGCCATCATGTGCTATCGCCAAATCAACACTTTTCGCTGTCAGAAAAGATGAATGGGACACAAAAGAGGACACTGGTAAGTCCATGAAGAATGCATTTTACATACTGCGGTATGCCAAAAGGCACCTGTCGGGCCGAAGCAACGCCAAACAGTGAAAAAATCAAGCCCTTAGCCGTTATCGAGTCACACTTGTCTGAAGGCATCAGTCAGTCAGTTACTTACTTATTCAGTAGGTAGAAAATTCCGTTAAATAAATAAATTTTTGTTGAAAGCGTTTTGGGTTGATCTGAAAGCTTTTTTGGGCTTAGTTTCACCTAACCAATACTGCCTCATCATCGTCTGGGAAATTGAGGCTGGTTTTTGGGTGATATTATTTCGTGGGCCACACCTACTCATTTGTGGTCCCTACTATACAGTATGATAGTACTGTATGATGATCTGGTGTAGTAGCAGTACATAGGGCTATCACCAAGGATGGAATTATCACCATCATGAAATACTAACAAATAATACACCCTCAAATGATTATCATCTTCTATACTCAACATGAGGGATCACAAATAAAGAAATATGCAAACATACAGAAATTCACAAAAGCATACAGAAATACATAATAAATGCGTACAGAAATACATATTTAAGCATACAGAAATATACAAATACATACAGAAATACACAAGTACATACAGAAATACATAATAAATGCATACAGAAATACACATTTAAGCATACAGAAATATACAAATACATACAGAAATACACAAGTACATACAGAAATACATAATAAATGCGTACAGAAATACATATTTAAGCATACAGAAATATACAAATACATACAGAAATACACAAGTACATACAGAAATACATAATAAATTCGTACAGAAATACATATTTAAGCATACAGAAATATACAAATACATACAGAAATACACAAATACATACAAGCATACAGAAACACAAACACATACAGAAATTCAGAATTGCTAACAGAAATACATACAATACAAATATACACAAATATATACAGAAATACACAAATATATACAGAAATACACAGAAATACTTACATAATTATCATCTTCCACACTCAACACAAGAGCTCTACTTAATGGTTGATCCTCTTCATAATATAACAATAACTTATTTAGTGTAACCATGGTTACTAGGGGTGTGGTCCAGTAAATCAGTTACCATAGTGACCACTACATACCTGGTTGAGGTTTGTTACTATCAAACCACTCCTCCAACTGTTTCTCCAAGGAAACGAGCTTGTCCTAAAAGCAGGTGACTAGTATCCAGGACAGAACAGTACCTAGTTACTACTCACATAGTAATCCTCTCCAATAAACTGGAGGTAGAAGTTAGCTGGACTCATCACCAAGGTAACATACACATCCACACAACAATTCTCATCAGCAGGAGGTAGAGCATAATCTACAGGAGGGAAATATGGTGACAGTAATAATGTAGATTAGGACATCAATTACTACACCAGACACACACACAATGACATTATGGTAAGTGTTTAGTAAATTGTTAGGATAATTGAACACCATACACACATACTGACATAACAATCTGGAAGTGTGGGCCATGACATCATAGTAGTGTTGTTAACACAATCTCCTTATATGTGATCCGCTGAGCAAAAACTGGTTGTTTTTGCACATTCTTCGAATTTTATTTTACTACATCTCTGTAATACAATAACATTAGAGTGGACAGCCAAAGTTTCATCCTTTAGTGATGAATGGTCTTGGGAGTTATAGTGCTAGACAGTTGGAACCGTGATAAAACTCAATTTGTACAGCAACAATATGGCAAATAAATTACAGGTGCTTAGATAATGTATTATAACTCATAACAAGCTACATGAGAAGATGGGACTTGGCTTAATCTGTACACACATGAACTGGCAAATCAATCAAGGTATAGTGCTTTCCCTGTACTCCATGTTGACAAAGACGAAGGCCATTCCAAATAAGGAAAGGCGAAGGTGAATGTTGTTTTTACCGCATCGCAAATAAACGACCATAACTCACGTGTCGTTTGCTGTGTGAACACGAACCAAAAATTTTCTTACTCTCCATAAAAAGGCAAATCCAGTGGTGTATAGGTTTTATTGATTTGAGCTTAATTTCAGTGCGTACAAATACAAATGAAGTGTGCACAATTCTTTCATGTAGCATGCGTATTTTTACCCAGTGTGCGGTTTTATGCAAAATAGAATTTTGCAAAAACAGCCAGTTTTCACTCAGTGGGTAAAGTGATTGTTCTATTAGAGCATTTACCACAGTTGCCATTACAACAGAATATACCATATTAGGCTAGTGAGGGTCCACTGGTAACTGATCTAACATGGTACACTCTGAAAGGTTTAGCTACACTAAATAATTAACACATTATATATAATCTTCTCCTTCTGAGTAACCTAAGCATTTCAAGCCAATCAAAGATCTATACTTTATGTAAGGGATAGTAGTAACCAAACAACCAGTAACCATAGCAACATAACATCACCTGGTAGAGGGGGTTCCCCTTTAGAGTATTTCTCTTCTAGTAGGGAAGCTACAGAAGTATTGTTTGTCTCTGTGTACATATCAACCACCAACACATCTATCAGTAACCAATAGCAACAGGTAACCAATGGCAACACAAATACCTTGTTCAATAGACTTCACTTCAATGAAGAAAATTTTATTAACAATTAGTTGACTGAATTGGCTTGTGTTGTAGTCCTGCATGTATGTCATATATGGTAATGATGGGTTATTTATAGCTACACTACCAGGAAGCTGTATTCCATGAAATACAGAACAAGAGAATAAGCAAAAATTCTGTTCTAAATATTGTACTATTGTTCACAGCTTCTATAGCATTCCTCACCTGCTGTCTTGACAGCACTAAAGCAGTCTTTGTGGTGATCTTTAAACAGGATGAGCACAAAACCATTCACTGTAGATCAATCTAACTTCAAATTATTAGTGCCAAAACACCACCTTGGAATAATCTACTGACTTTTCTTAACCATATTACAATCACCAAACGTGTGCCCAAGTAAGTATACGTGTTCAGTATAAGTTGTTGAAATTGTTAGAGCACAGTCGAGTCCTGTAGATCTTCAGTTTCCATGATGTGATGTGAAGTTTTATTAAATAATGTACAAAGCGGTAGCAGCTAAAGGCAACATTTAACATTCAAATAAATTTAAGGTGATGGTGACGTAGTTACGAAAGGGGTGTTACTATTCAGTGGACTGGACTACTGGACTGACATACATATATATATTTGTTTTTTTGCACATTACATGGTTGGATTTATTGAGTTTCACCAGTTAATGACCATTTGGTAGCCTGTAGCCCACTATTAAACACTGAATATGGACAGTGAAGTGTACAAAAACTGTCTTAATAATTTTGCTGCTGTTCAGTTAATTATGTTGCTACACAACATGGGGCTCAATACAACACTTACTCCTTACCCTGTAATGCTGTTATGTAACAGTGACAGTTAATCAGTGATCATCTTTCTAGTTGATGATGATATTCTCAGAGCAGAGGAGGTTGGACACGTTCACATGAGCTGTACATTTTCATTGGAAAATCTTCATTTCAAGACAATTTTATTAAAACTATAATGCATTTGAAAGCTTATGCATTTCTAAATCTAACGGCGTGGTGAACCCCAGTCAACCCCACTGACTGAACTGGTAACCAAGCCAGAGTTTAAAGTGCCAATAAATAAATTACATAAACTGTTTTATTGAGGAAGGTAATTCAGCGATCTCAGTGTAACACAGTGAAGGCTCGTTGTTTCATTATAGAAAATGTACATGACAAGTCTGGTGAAGTTGTATGCATCAAATCACAATTTATTAATTTCACCCCAAATCCTGAGTGCTTTTAGAAAACAAAGTACATTGACTTGAAGCTTATGTGAAGGATGATCTGAATATCTAATGAACCTCATCGTTTTTCAGTTTACTATTGAGGGTCATGTGAAATACCAAACAAAAGAATGTAATTAAGAGCAATATATTTAAGTAATGCTTAAGGCACATCCAACCTCCTCTGTCCTCAGAGCAAGTTGTGTGGTCTTTTGTGGCATCTATAGGGGCTTAAGCTTTTTCAGCAATGGCGCTTATAATTTCTAATCGTTAAGCTCCTGTGTTGAAATAGACAACGAAATAGACCACAGCTCGCTCTGAGGATACCGTATGGAGGGAAACTTTGGCACCATTAAAATTTGGTGAATGACCATGAATTTGCTAAATTTTCCCCATCCAATTTTTTTTTTTTGCTGGTGAAGAAAATAGCAAACCAAGCCTTGAACTAATCAATTTTCTACTCGACCAAGGGCTACTGGGCCAGGCATCATGCTAAAGACAAGCCTGCCTCGACTACCTCACTAGGTAGTCACTGTACACGTGGTATCCTCAAACTTCACCTCGAAACGGACGTGACAAGTAGTGAGTCCTACCACAATATTCACTATTCCAGATGGTGTAGATATTATTCTACTGTCTATATAGTATTACCGTTTAGTTGATAGTTGACTCCGGGAGCTGAAGATGCGTGGCACTCCCGACACAGCAATTAATAATCTAATTAATTAAATAGGGTATATGCTTTGCTAGCAATTTTTACCAAATTTTATTTCGCCAACAGTGCTTTTTTGCTTGTTTTGCCACCTCCAAAGTTTCCCTCCATACAGTATCATCCGTCAACTAGAAAGATGATTGCTGAATAACTATCACTGTTACATAGCAGCATCACAGGGTAAGGAGTAAGTGTTGTATTGAGCCCCATGTTGTATAGCAGCATAACTGAACAGTAGCTAGCAAAATTATAGTTTTTATACATTTCCCTGCCTGTATTCAGTATTTAACAGTGGGCTACAGGTTACCAAACAGCCATGAACTGGTGAAACTCAATAAATCCAACCATGTAATGTGCAAAAACAAAAATATATATGCTAGTCTAGTCCAATGAATAGTAACGTCTATTAAGAAAGGTCAGTAGGTAAAATATAATTAGGGGATATAGTTTTGTCACTAATAAATTGGGGCAGTTACTTGTGTGTGTGACAGCTGATATGAAGCAGAAAGAGCTTCTAGTTTTTGTAGTTGATTGCATAGTCAAGTGTATTTGATAGTAGCTTAGCTTAGATTGTTCTACAGTGTGAATGGTTTCGTGGTCATCCTATTTAAAGATCACCACAAGGACTGCTCTAGTGCTATCATGATTAGCCAGTGTTACTACAAGGTGAGGAATGTGTGATGTTATAAACAATAGTAAAATGTTTAGAATGTAACTAATTTTCACTCACTGTTCCCCTACTCCACAGAACACAGTTCCCTATAGCTCACCAGATCCTTATCCAATGACAAAGCACAAGGTATTGCTATCATTGGAGTGCTCCAGAACTTGTATGGCAGCCTTGTTAGTTGTTGGTCAGAGACTGTCTCAGTGTTACCATAATCAATGTATTGTACTCTGTAAGACTTGGACTTGGAGCCTCTGACCTAGTAAGGAATTATTGTTACTAAATATAGCATGACTTACATGTTACTAAATATAGCATAAGGACATGACCACTATGGTATCTGGTGTTGTAGTTAGTTGGTACATCATCAAATATACTAGCTGCTTAGTTTTACCAACCAATACTGCTGTCTCATTGTCATTAGGGAAAAGTGAAGCTGGCAATTTTTTTTTCGTGGACCACACCCTAACCTTTGTGGTCCCTACTATAGTACGTACGCATTCACCTGAGCCCCCACCAAATGGGATGGTATATTTAGCGGAATGGCAGAAACAACAGAATCATTGTTTATAGATTACGGTATGCAGCTATATTCATACATGTTACAGTGAGTAGCTAACTGGAAGTGAGTGCTCTAAGGCTGTCCATAATCTGTAAATGTGACCGGATTTCATATAACAAGGCTTCCACACACACAAAATCAAACTTATGTTTTTACCAGAAATGGATTGCTGGCCTAATACACTATCATATTCCACACTGTACTTCCTTCAGGACTGACAAGTCTGGTTTCTGTGGCAGCTTTCTTCCGACCCTGTCAAAGCCACGAGTGGGAGATTGGCGCCATTGAATGGCCATGGTTGTGTGATAATGGTGTGTAGTGAGCTGGGACTTCACAAATAGGTGAACACATGTTCACTCCCAATGGTTTTGTACTGGAACAAGCATGTTTTCATGTTGTAAACATGTTTGCGCATTTTTGATTAACAGTTCTGGCGTTTAAATGGCTTCACAGCACTACTAAATGTTTGGGCACATATAACAAGAGTTATTAACAAGAAAGGAGGGTTCAAGGGAATGCGAACAGACTATACACAGTATGATATATAAGAGCCGTGGCTTGTATCTGAATACAGTGATGCAAGTGTTGGTAACACACGTTTGAAGGAGAACTAGCCCAGGAACCAGTGTTTTAAGAAAAGATGGCGACAAGAAGTCAATCATTTAAAAATCCTGCAGGCTATAACCACACAAGTTGATAGTACAGCGAAACCTCATTAATAGGGCCACATTTGGGACCCACAGTAAGTGGCCCTATTAGTCAGGTGGCCTTATTAATGAAAGCCTCATTAATCCGGCCATAAACAAAGTGGTCTTATTATCAAGGTTTTCAACAAATCAACACCTGGTTATAGTTGCTGTAACAGCTATATACGTATACTACAGGTTTCATTATAATGCACAGATAGGATTATGAGGCATAATGGCTGCTAAAAGCATGAAGTACATTGCCAAAACTATTGGCATAGCTTTTGGGGAGCAGCAACTTTTGCAGTGATATGTTGACTGTCCATTCAGCTGGCCCCTTTATTAAGGGAATATTGTGTTAGTTTTACCAGCTTGGTCCTGCAGTATGTGGCCACTGGCCTTGTTAATGAGGTGGCCCTATTAATGAAAATTAAATCAATGGAATAATATGGAAGGTACATCTGAACTTTCTGGACCTGGCCACTATAACAAGGTGGCCTTATTATTGAGGTGGCCACTAAGTGAGGTTTTACTGTATCTACCATTAGATTACAGTAAGCTGTGGCTATTAAGGTTACGGTATAGTCACGGGCAATCATTCAAAATTTTGAATGCCTATCGATACTTTTTGAGAAGCCCATAAAACCAATCTAGCAGCGAAAAGTTTTAAATGAAGGTGAAGCCCTTCATATTTAATGTTTTTATGTAGCTACAGTGTAGTTTGAGACAGGTGGAACACTACAATTTGTTGTAGTAACACAAGTAAGCCAGCCCGTACATCGCTCAGCTCCGGCTGTCACTACCATGTTTTTCCACCGCCAAATACAGCAGAAGCTGTAGGCTCTATTGGAATTTCTGGGGCATAGTGATACTGTATATTAAATTTATTAGATCCTGTGGAAGCGTTTTTGGCGTGTTTCTTCCCAGTGACTCAGATACAAGCTTTCAAAGAGCTTGTTTCACTCGAAAAAACTACTAAAAGTTCAATAAAACGTCTATACTACCAGTAACTTAAAAAATCGCTTCCACAGGACCTAGATATTTTAGTTGTTTAGTCACTTGTGTTGAAATTATAAGGATTCAGCAATCTGTTACTCTGGTTTTTGGTGGCGCGTTTTTATAAAACATCGCTTTATTGTGGACCACACACCCAAGAACAGTTGTTGTTCTATAGTTAAAACAAACAAGCACAATTAGTTGTATTGCTAACATAACACAGTTGTTGAAATTATTTATCCCTGCTTGGTTTAAAGCAGGTTTGGTAATTTGTTCAGGTTTGGTAATTTGTGCTTGGTTTGGTAATCTGTTACTCTGGTTTTTGGTGGCGCGTTTTTATAAAACATCGCTCTATTGTAGACCACACACCCAAGAACAGTCGTTGTTCTGTAGTAAAAACAAACAAGCACAATTAGTTGTATTGCTAACACAACACAGTTGTTGAAATTATTTATCCCCTGCTTGGTTTAAAGCAGGTTTGGTAATTTGTTCCGCCCACGTATTTTAAACTATTCCGTAACCTTAACCAATAAAATTCATCACAATTAAAGACATCTTTCTAGCACACAGATAACAACACTACACACATCCCTCATTGTCATGACAATGACGTACCATTTTCACTTCACTGACCACACCTCTATACCATCGATCATCACTAGGATACAAGGCTGCACAATATTCTCCGACACTGCAATTTTTTAGTACCTCACTGACCTGTATGGAATGTAAGTCACATGTGCTAAAGTTAATACAGGATTTCAATCACATGTAAATTTGTTGACAATGTTATTCTAATTGCTGCCCCATAGTCTCTCATTAGCTCACCTCATTCAAACAAGGTGTCATTTGTTCCAGCCAATCAAAACTCTTGATGGTAACATCATTGCACACTTGTACATAGAACAGGTCAGGTCCCTCAACATGTGACACTAATACTTTCATGTGCTCCCTACAGTGTGAACAGTAGCCAGGACTGTTACCAAGACAACTGATAACAATACTCACTCTGGTTTGGGTAGAGTGGGTGGAGGTATTTCATCATTGGTTACCATAGCAACTGTGGTAGAAACATCACCATGACAACATGTCACATACACAGTACCCAGTAAGGTCACCATCCATCATAAACTGGGGCATTCATCAAGGTATAGTTTGTTGGCCTAATTATTCCCATGATATTAAGAAAAAAAAAGTTATAAAACTTTAAGAAATATTTCTTTGATGTCTGAGGTTACTCTAAATCCAATAGAAATCTGTGGTGGGGTAACTAAATAGTTACTAACCTGTGGTGGGGTCACTAAATAGTTACTAACCTGTGGTGGGGTCACTAAATAGTTACTAACCTGTGGTGGGGTCACTAAATAGTTTGACTAAAGGATAAATCTCAATGCTAGTCACACAGCTTGCCACTCTCTCTCTCTCACTCTTAACCTAGGAAATTTTCTGAATCACTTAGAATGGGTCGACATCGATTTCTATGCTATTTAGAACCTCTCAGATAATCAATTATAATCACCTTGGCCTGCGGCCTTGGTAATTAAGTGTGTGGGCAGCCTCACCCTCATCATCCTCAGATTATTGTTAACCCAATCTAACTAATACTTAATGACGATAATTAATGTTACATTTTACCAGATAACTTCACTACAGGTTCAATACTACTAGTATTTTAATTATATTTAAAAATGAAGTAGGGTTTCAAGCTATAAAAAGTAGTGAAACAAGAGAAGAACAATGGTAGCTATTACAGCATAGCTCAGTGGGAAATCCCTACTTTGGCATTGAACACAAAATAATTGTTATACCATGCCAAAGTAGGGATTTCCCACTGAGCTATACTGTAATAGCTACCATTGTTCATCTCTTGTTTCACTACTTTTTATAGCTTGAAACCCTACTTCATTTTTAAATTTATATATTTTAATATACTAGTTTGTTTAGTTTTTTGTTAAAGCATACAGCTAGCTAGTCTCGCGTTGCCAGACCCTAATTCTCCGCACGGCGCTTATCGATTGGAAATTATAAGCGCCTGCTCCGAAGGGTCTGGTGACTCTACAATAGACTATCCGTGTTCAGACTTCACCAGCGGCATGGTTGGTGTTGATTGGTTGTGGGTCCACACTGAAGAGGCGTTAATGGAGACTATGTGTCGTCATCGAATTGTAAGGGCTGCTTTCAACGTAGATTTGGCGCGCAATCCAGTGAGTAACACGCTTCGAGACACGCCGTTGCAATGACCGCCAGTACAGAAGCTACCGCCACTGTTAATGAGAGTATGATAGACGATGTTGCTCATCAGATGGGGATAAACAGACTTAAGCCAAAACAGATGGAAGCTATTACAGCGTTTTTATCTGGAAGGGATGTGTTCGTAGCTTTGCCAACTGGATATGGTAAATCTATCATCTTTGCTTTGCTTCCTGCAATCTTTAATAGAATAAAAGGTAAGATCTTTGGTGTATAAATAATGGTGAAAGTGGTTATCTTGGCTAGGTTGCAATAGCAGCCTGGCTGTTTGTATAAGTCCTTTAACATCACTTGAGGTGGACCTAACAGTCAAGCTACAGAGCAGGGGGATTAATGCTGCATATGTTGGTGAGCAGCAAATAGATTGGCAGGAGACCAAGAGAGTGTTAGAGGGAAATATTGAAATAGTTTTTATTAGTCCTGAAAGCATTATTCACAATAAGGCTTTTAGGAATATGCTGCGCAGTGAAGCATACAAAGAAAGAATGGTTGCTTTAATCGTTGATGAGGCACATTGTGTAAAGACTTGGTGAGTTTACCATTTCATTTTCTGTCATCTACATAACTGTCCTTGTAGGGGTGATAAATTCCGAACAGATTTTTCTAAACTTGGAGAGTTACGTAGCTTGATTGCGGTGAATGTTATGGCTTTGACTGCAACAGCCACATTGGATACCCTGAAGGTAGTTAAGGAACGCCTGTCTCTTCATGACCCTGCAGTTATTGGATTGTCCCCTAATGTTCCTAACATATTGTATTCAACTGCAAAGCTCCCTAAGCTGGAAGATTTCTGTCGCCGTTTGTCCACTGTATTGATGAGACATCGTGTGTCATACCCAAAGACAATTATTTTTTGTCGGAGTTACAGTGATTGTGGTGACATTTATCGTACATTAGAAATAATGATGGGGTCAAGTTTCACCGAGCCTATTGGCTATCCAAAGGGATTACATCGCTTTAGACTTGTTGACATGTTCACTAGAGCTTCCAAAAGGAAGATGAAGCAGAAAGTACTGGAATCATTCGTTTCTATGACCAGTAGATTAAGAGTGGTTATTGCGACTACAGCTTTCAGCTTGGGAATAGACTGTCCTAATATAAGAAAAGTAATTCACTATGGTACTCCAGGCACTATTGAGGAATACGTTCAAGAGACTGGCCGTGCTGGTAGAGATGGAGAACCAGCCAAAGCTTGTTTGTTTTATGGGAATCCGCCAAAAGATGTAACACCAGAGATGAGATCATACGGCACTAATGCTTCACAATGCCGCAGAAATCTTTTGTTCAAGAGGTTTTTGTTTTACAACGTAGACACCGTTGGAGAGATCTCACCAAAATGTCAGTGCTGTGACAACTGTGCAAAGAATTGTGATTGTATAGACTGTGTGCATCGTTATCAATCATAACAATTTATAGTCATACAGTAATATACTTTGAGTAAAATTTGATTGAGTAAAAAAAAAAATTACAAACAATATAATTTAATAATATTTCTTGACACTTTCAATTTTATCTTGTAGCCATTTATGAATCTTATCATCGTTAAAACCTTGCATGTGTCCTTGTGTCAGAGCAAAACTCTTGTGTGCCCTGTTTGGCTTGTTTGAGAACACATCCTTTTCCTCGAGAATTGCTAAGATCAAGTTAAAATCCTGTGTATATGGCTTGCGTTTGTGATTATCACTGTCTTTAACAGTACACGTCTCCTTTTCAAATTGTTGGCACACCTTGCTCACCACACCAACAGTCTTAGCCGCCCGCTGAATACAGGCCCGTAGCCAGGAATTTTGAAAGGGGGGTTCTTTTTGACCAAAAGTGGACCTTTACTTGCATGATGATTAATAAAGGTACTGAGACTGGGTGTGCGAAGCACACCCAATCTAGGGGGGTCTGGGGGCATGCCCCCCCAGAAAATTTTTTGAAAACAGATACTAAAAGGTTGAATTTAGTGGCATTTCAGTCAATAAAATTAACAATTTTTTTAGGTAAGCTGAAGACCAGCTGTATGAATGATATCTGGAAAAATATCTCTACTGCTACTGTAATTATACCATCTGCACATACATGTGTCTAAATATAATATATTGGAATGTCACAATGAATAAGAATGGGAAAGATTGAGCACTCTGCCATGATCAACAGGGGCAGTGTAGCAGAACAAATGGTGTCTTAAACAATGAAATGTGACCGGATTTGACAAAACCAGGCTTTCACACACATCCATTTCTTCAACTTTAACCGCTTGTAACTTGACCTCTCAGTAAGCTATTGACCTACAATTTTCACAAAAGTGTTTCACTGCATTAAATAATAACAGGTCAAACTTTGAAAGTGATAGCTTACTCCTATACTGAGTTATGGTCCTTTAAAGTCGCAAATTTGGATGTGTGTGGAAGCCTGGTTTTGTCAAATCCGGTCACAAATTTACATATTGCATGGAGTTGAAGCATGGATGCTATTCGTGGGCTCTGCATGGAGGGGCTTGTCCACCAAAATCTTATATTTTAATGAAAGCTCGGTTTAGACAATCTACATGTAAATTAAGTAGCTTTTAAAAGAAAATGTAATTGTGACTGTTCTATTAGAGTGATTGTTCTATTAGAGTGGTTGACTGCTCTATTAGAGTATCTCGATCTTGCATTGCATTTAATGCAAGCACTGAATGAGTTACTCGGAGCACTTATTTTAGCTTCTTATTATAGTGGTATCTAGTAAACTGTAGCTAATGGACTTTTGCTCCTGAAAATTTGGACTTGTATACTAAAATTGTGGACCTTTTTGCTAAAATTGTGGACCTTTTACTGAAATTGTGGACCTTTTTTCCAAGAGGGCGGTTCTTCAGAACCCCCCGAACCCCCCCTGGCTACGGGCCTGGAATAGTATCAGTTTTATTGTTGGGTCCAAGATTACACAAAGTTCCTTTTAGTCTATTATTCAGGTGCTCCAAATATAAATCTCCTGAAATATTGCATCCCTGCCTTCCGTGCGTATTAATAAACCTTCCCCACTTCAATTGAGCTGCTAACCTGGGAGACAAGGTGTGTGTCTGATAAAGCAGTTTAACAGCCTCAATAGAGTAGTTGCGACATCCTCCACTCTTAAAGACTAACAGAAGAAACTTCCAGTATACAAAGACTTTATCCCCATCACCTTCCTTAATTGCATCACTAAATCCCAACCACAAGAGTCCCAGTGTTAAGACATCAGTTCCGTAAATGTGAACGCCATCAACTGGTACAGGTTGTTGTCTGGTTCCACGACGTCTTGATCTACCCGGCTGCTGTGTTTGAGATGGCTGTGTATTGGGCAAATCAATCTGAAGAAAGCTATCAACTATCGATGCGGCTAAACCAAAGACAGACTCATACTCGGTAGATGATAAAAGGGTTTTTGCAGCAGCCACAATGTGTGCTTCTAAAACCACTCCCAAGAAGTCTTCACAAACATTGAGGTTGTCTTTGGGATCTGAAGGGACGTTTGTTCTGTTTATTGTGTTTTTGAGCTGGTAGAGAGTTCCTATTTCAGTCGATGACTGCTTCGAATATAGCCACTTCCATATCACCTACATAAAATTATACAAGTCTTATAAAAGTGTTCACAACTTTACCTTCACGAGCAATTGCTTGGTATGCCAATCTTCAACAGATGGAACCAATCCTTCTAATCGATCTAGTTCATCTTCGGAATGGTGCCGTACAGCTTTGGCAGTACGCTGACGGGCTACTGTCAGTTGATCACCTGTGCACGCAATCTGATGAAAGTTGTATCCTCTGTGTACTAACTCTTCTCCCTCATCAATCAAGTGTGTAGTAACTTCATACGACTTAGCAGGGACGTATTTGTGTAACTGGTCCAATATTTCAGCCATCTCGTCAACTCTGTTTTCATTCTGATCAATTATGCCAAGTGGTACCTGAACGATATGGACAATAAACACCCTGTAACAGTAAACTGGGATGAACGTACTACGGTGGATTTCATTGACATCTCGTTGCTGTATGCACTAGGTAAGTGCCACTGAACATCTCTCTTCTGGGATGAAAATTGTTCCAAACGCTGCACAAGCACCCTAGTGATTCAAGCAACATAAACATTTTTTGTAACATACAAAGACGCAAACCTTGAAACAAGTACTTTAAAGTGCTCCTTTATACCAGAAAAATCACTGTAATTTGGCAAAATGTCCTCTGGTGTCACACTAACTTGTTCCGGCTTAGAGTTAGAAAACGATGAAAAGTCAATTCGGTCTTTGGAAGCATACATGTGGACACAGTGCAAAGATTTAGTTTGGTGGTCAACTCGTTGATATCTGGGTCGAAAGTTTTTATCCACATTGTCAATGACTATTTTAAACCCAGACCAATGAGACTGGTTTCCCGGATTAAGAGTGGGAGTACAAGTGATATCGTTTGCAGGGACATCTCGAAGAGTATAGTTTGTCACCATCTGTTGATTGACACTGTTTTCCGCAGCAGTAGGATACACTTCCTCGGTTTGTCGAGGAGAGGTACAGTCTTCATCTGAAAGCCTGATTGGACTGTGCAGTGGTGGTATAAAGGAAGCCTCCAGCTCACTCATTGATGTCTCTTGTACAGTGTATGACCTATCAATTGGTGAACCCATGACTGATGATTCACTATCATCTGTGGGCACATCATCGTCACTGCTCGATGTTGATGAGCTGCTGTTTATTGGGTTGCTATCAATCACAAAATCCTCGTCTTGGGCAGGAGATTCGAATTGATCCATGTCAATCTCATCACCAGCTATTAAAATGTCATGGTGTACTGGCTGCTCCTGAATGATAATGAATAACAAAGAGTACGATGTGTCCTTAAACACATAGTTGTTATAAGGAGCTCACACAAAAAAATTAGCAATGTGGTAAACTTAAGTTATTTAATCAAGGAAACCGACCAGTCTCACATGACCTAACCATTTTCTTCTTTTGGAAAGTAGTTCATTACCAACATTCATTCTCAAGATCCTGGTTGTGGTCGAGATTAATTCTATGCGTGAGTATTAAATTGAAGAGACAGATTTCAAACTTTCAATGAAAAACAGGAACGCTATGATTTTGTAATTTTTACATTGATTGTAGTAACAGAGTATAAAAAATATCCCGGCCACAACTGGGATCTTGAGAACAAGTGTGGGTACTCAAACCGAACCAAATAAAAAAAAAGAATGGTCTGGCCCTTAACAATACATACTTACCTCGATAAACCTCTTCAAATCTTCTGCCCAAAATAAAACATCTGCGTCATGGTCCTCTGATAGCCGATTGACAAGTGCAATTGTTCTCTTGTGAGAAAGACATACCATTAGTGGCTGCAAGCTCTTGTAAACCTATGTATGAAGTCGTTACCACAAAATTGATTAAAAGTACCTGTGTACCTGTTTGCCAGCACCATGGGCATACAACATAACTGACACTGCTCGTTGGATGAGAGCCATGTGTGGTGATCTATTCTTCAGAATAATTCCAATAATAAAGCACAAAACTGCTTTGCTAGAAGATGGCAATATTAACTGGAGCAAGCCAACCAATGTAGGTAGCCTTCGCTCAAACTCTAACCACACTGTCTCCCAGCTGAACTGCTTCACTGCTTCATTGACATCTCGTAAGAGTGAATCGGCCTTCTTACTGCAAATATCTGCCAGCTCACTGCAGACCTTTCTTCCAAAGGAATCACGGAAGCATTTAGCTGTAGTGCTTGAATTGACTAAGAGACCAGCAAGTTTCTTGTATCTTTTAAACGTCAGCTTTCTAATATAGCTCTTACGCAGAGGGTCTGTTATCTTGTAGCGACGTGGTCCAGATTGATAATCTATCACTACCTGCAGTACATAATATCAGTATCATTAATGCATTTAACAAACTATTTATCAAAATCTATTGATCTAAACTGTAACTTACAGAGAGATCAATTTGTGAACTTGATTGATGGTTAGGCTGACCAGGATTGGTGGCACTAGAAGTTTGTTGAGGTGGAATTACACTTGGTCTCTTTTGTCGCTCAAGCATTGATGGATTGCTGCTTGTAGAAGCTACAATAGGCCTCTTGTGTCCTATTGTCACTTGTGTTGATTGAGGAAGTACAGTCAAGCGGTTTAGCTTGTCCAAAACCTTCTGTGTTTTCGTTTGCAAAGCCCTCTCTAACTTATCAATCGACTTGACTTCATCAACGCAGCGATGGCATAGGTACGCATCACGATTGCTAGTTTCTTGGTAGGAAGAAAATGGACGCTTGGCACATTGTAGACTCAGTCTTTCAAGTACAACCTTGTACTCGGCACAGCTGACATTGTAAAGCTTTCTTCGCTTGCTTTTGGATGTACTGTCCGTCACAAGCGACAGACAAAGGCAGCAACGCTCCATCCTTTGATTCCGGGACTGGATTGCGCGCCAAATCTACGTTGAAAGCAGCCCTTACAATTCGATGACGACACATAGTCTCCATTAACGCCTCTTCAGTGTGGACCCACAACCAATCAACACCAACCATGCCGCTGGTGAAGTCTGAACACGGATAGTCTATTGTAGAGTCACCAGACCCTTCGGAGCAGGCGCTTATAATTTCCAATCGATAAGCGCCGTGCGGAGAATTAGGGTCTGGCAACGCGAGACTAACAGCTAGCTATAAACATGTGACTGTTCTATTAGGGTGACTGCTGTATTAGAGTAGCTCTAGTCAGCCTGCGAAGATGTGCTTGCCCCAAAAAGAGGTGTGGTCATCGTGGTTTCGATCAATTATTAGACTAGAGTATCTCGAATCAGCCTACCAACTTGAAGGTGTGTGGTCACAAATACAGCTAGCGTAAAAGGGGCGTGGTTGTCGTGGTCTCGATCGATAATACGTAGAATTAAGAATGGGCATGACCTTGTTACCTATTGTGGAGTACTGGTACCTCCGTAAAGTCGGGGCCGTACAGTAGCGTAGTCTAAGCGCCTTAAATAATTTTGTGGCGTCTATTATGCTGCTTAAAGAAAGTGTTGATATGGAAAATTAACGCCTTGGTATGGTTTCGTTGGATGAAGAAGAAGACAAGCAGCCTGATTGAAGATAAAAGAAAAGACAAGGCACACAGGGTGCACAATCATCGGAACCCCAAAAGGCACATCCCACCAGTGAGTTTGTTGTTGCGGCGTAAAATGGTGACTGTGTGCTGCTTCGTTTGGGCTCTAGGTTTGCGACTGTGGTCAGTGAGTGGGTAAGTGAGTGGGATGAAATTTCGAGTTTTGATGATTTAAAAAAAATTCTATATCCGGCCGCCAGTAAGTGTTTTCTTGTTTTTAACACTACATTTGATGTTAGATGGACTAATATTATTCCGTAAAGGTGATTTTCGTCACATAAGAAGTTTCTAAGCAGGTTTTTAAAGGTGGTATTTTTGGCGGTGTACGTCACTTTTGATGCAAACCCTACTTAAACAGTACTACCATATTGTTTGATACCCAGTCGACCTTGGTTAACAACAATCAAGACCACCCCCTCTCTACCGCCCCTGATTCATTCCACCATTGTTACTATTGAAAACTATAAAAATGGGTCAACATTTCATGGTGTTTCCATAGTAACCAATATGGACAGGTGTCCGTACCGGTAGTACATCAGGTCAATCACTGTCCTCAATCAATAATGGACATGACTATAACATGGAACAGACTGGGAAAACGGACAAGCTAACGGACTGGAAGGAAATTCCCTGAAATCATTTTTTTGCCATGGGAACTCATTACATTGTCAACAGTCTTAAACAAACCTCTGCTTGAGCCACCATTAAACCCTGGGATAATTTACAAAGAGCCAGTCTGCCAGTGTGAGCTCTTGTGAAAGTGAAGTTGTCCGTTAGTGAACAAACAAGTTGTAAACAAGTTGTCTGTTAGTGTTGTAAACAAGTTTAAACAAGCAAAATAACACAGTCTGTGTTTGTAGTAGCCAGTGCCTTGCCAGCTGAATAATAAGCCTACCTGTCACCTGTATAGCTGAAGATCAGCTGTCAAATTAATTGCAGCGATTAACCAGACCATGAATTCCAAGTAGTGTCTTAAAGCTTGTGTATTGTCTTGTTTACACATGCGAAATGCAAAGTGCACTTTTCAATTAAACACAAACTAAACTTAATTTCTGACTACCTTTAAGCGCAGGACTTAATATCGGCTTGAGCAACATCATGTTCAGAGGTTTGTTTCAGGCTGCGTGTTATATCCTTTCTAGGAGCACATGACTAAAAAATGTTTCAGGCAAGTTCTTCCCAGTCTGCTTGCTAGCCTGTTTTCCTAGTCCGTTTCGTGTTTTAGTCATGTCCATCAATAACATATAAGTGTCTGATAATATAACACATTTGGTCTCCATCACAGAGATGTGTCCCCTATAGTGTACACAACGATGTAATACTTACCAGCTGGAGGTGGGGGTTTATTAGAACTGGGGACAGCAGCAACTTGTTCAACAGGTTTTTCCTGTATGGGTAGAGGATACATATGATAAAGGTGTGGTTATAATCTCCTCTCTATTAATCATATAGTGAACTAAAGATTGGTCATGTTGGTATCCAGGTAACTAGATTACCTGAAATTGAACGTGACTGCTCTATTAGAGTATTTCAAGTATCATACACATCAAATGGTATCGTAGTACTGTTCAAGTAGGGAACACCCCAAAAATTTTACATGCCTCCCAAAATTCCACCTGAAAAATCAACCTGGAGACATGTTACATGATGGAAATCACCTTCATGGAACAGTACTAGTCCATATAATACACAACACAGCATTAAATATAACAAAACACTTACAGGGGGTCAGACATAGGATTCTAAAAAAATGCCAAAACTCAAATTTTAGTCTCACTGCCTTACTGCCTGACCAATCACAAGCCTAGAGGCCAAACAAAGTAGCACACGGCCACCATTTTACGCCACAGTAATAAACCCACTAGTGGGATGTGCCTCTTAAGGTTCCGACGATTGTAGTCCCTCTGCGCCTTGTCTTTTCTTTTATCTTCAATCAGGCTGCTTGTCTTCATCTTCATCTAACAAAACCATATCAAGGTGCTAATTTTCCGTATCAACACTTTCAGCAGCTGGTGATTGGGGTCCCATTCGTGATAGGTTTGCGACCACGCCCATCAAATAAAGATGTAGGTGGACTAATAGTGATAGAGCATGGAGACCACACCTCTTAACAATAAACAAGATGACCTCACACCTTATAGGTCTAGCTAGCTGCACACCCCTAGGCTGAGATACACTCTAATACAACAGTCATGTACAATACTCTAATAGAACAGTCACATGTTACTCTGTAGTAAGCTGTGCTACAACAAAAATACCTAAACAAATTAGTATTTAAAAAAAAGTTAATTTAATTAATCCTTTGAAACCCCATTTCCGTTAGTGATTAAACACACAGTTAATTACGTGAATTACAGAGAGAAAGTTAATCTCACTAAAAAACTCACTTAGTGTCACTTGGGTGTTAACACAAGCTACATGCGTAAAAAGGATGACCTGTTCTTACAAAGCATGAAAACCAGGTTATATTTTTGTATTTTAGTGCTGTGTGATAATCGTGAATAATCGATTATCATGAAAAGTCATTATTGCTATTGCAAAAATTTTCATCATTGCATTATCACAATTTCATTATGCACACAAAGTGTTTTGTTCACATCTTGTCATTCTGCAAATTGGGAAACATCACTTGGAGGTGAGAACTAGTTTTATTGTGCACACACAACATTTTGGCACTACAGACCATACCCAGATAACATGAGTTAATATTAAAACACTTGTAAATTCTCTGCAATTCGCAAAACCCCAACTTTTCCATGACATCTTTAGGATTCGTCCATTTATCATAACAAACATAGCTGCAATGTTACCTGCTGCCTAGCCACAATTGAATCTTTCAGACATGTATATAAAATAAATCCAGTGGTTTCACTTGTATTGGCATGGGTGGTTAATCACCTGATAGGTTATTTGCCTGCAATAGAAGTGTTACAAAATAGTTGTAACACGGACACTCACGTAGTGCTGTGCGAAACGCCTGAAATGGTGTATCTGTATCTAACAGCTGTGTAGTCACGATACGATATGCAATACAGTGCATCCTTTGTACAAAGAAGCCAAGTTTAATCAAGTGCGTGGACGGCCGATAAATTTTTATTGTTTAGTACCAGCCATTACACCATTGCACTATTATATAACAAGCTTAAGGAGTCTAGGAAACAGGTAAAAAACCCAGCTACACTCTTAAATTGAAGAAATCCAGACCTTCATATTTCCGTGATTGCGCAATCAAAATATCGATACGTGTATGTGTGTATTGGTATCGCGATACAGCTGGAGTATCGCAATATTCCAATATATCGATACATATCGCACACCACTACACTCATGGTCTGTCTGATATGTCTACCCTTAGCCCTCCTCAGGCCGCAAGCCCTCTTTCTTCAGGTGGACATATCAGGCAGACCACTAGTGCCCATGTTACAACTATAAAATGTCCACTAGTATATCTGCAGGTGTAGGCAACCTCCCCTACTTTTTATTGCTATGACCCCTTAATTTTTCCTTATAATTGTTTGTTTACCTTTTGGTAGCATTGTTATGATCGGTGAACCCACACATACCACATCAAAAGAAAGAACAGACTGAATGTGTGCCCCAGTTATCAATTACTGACTTGAAAGTGAAGTGGCCATTACTCTTTTATCCATGTTCAGCCTGTTACACAACACGTTCAGCCTGCTACACAACATGTTCAGCCTGTTACGCAACATGTTCAGCCTGCTACACAACATGTTCAGCCTGCTACACAACATGTTCAGCTTGTTACACAACATGTTCAGCCTGCTACACAACATGTTCAGCCTGTTACACAACATGTTCAGCCTGTTACACAACATGTTCAGCCTGCTACACAACATGTTCAGCCTGTTACACAACATGTTCAGCCTGTTACACAACATGTTCAGCCTGCTACACAACATTACAAACAAAGAACAGTAGGGGAAGTGTCTCTGTAATCAATCCAGTCACCATGGAAATACAGACAATTCAGAGTCTAATTTACACATGTAGGGAAGTCATTGAGCTACTGAGAATCGACACCTTTGGCTGTCAGCAAAAAGAAATGGGACACAAAGGAGGACATGATGTGTGCATTGTATACACCAAAAAGCACCTGTTGGGCTAAAGTGATGCCAAATAGTGGTCAAGCCAGTACATAGCATTAGCCATTATTGAGACTGGTTTTAGGGCGATATTTTTGGCCACAAAATCCCCAACTTTCATAACCCCTAATATATGGTACAATCATAGATTAACCAACAACAAAGTTGTCTTCTCCTGGGTACTAACACATATGACAATCTTAAACATGCTCTTGTCTCCCCACCCACAGGAGGAGGAAGATGTGATAATGATTTTATCTGTTAGTTTATCTCTTAACATTACATGATTAATGTGATAATGATTGTTGTAATTGTCTCTCAACTAGTTCATATTAAACTGTGTTCATCACTAATATAGTATTACACCTCTCCTGTACTATACCTTTGCTGCAATCTGATTGGCTGGTTCACCTCGTGGGTAGAGGATCTTTTGACCAGGGGCAACCCTACAACATGTTACCATAGTAACAGACAAAGTTAAGATACACACCCACTACTTACTCATCAAGCCGTACAGATGACATGGTATTAATTGCTTCAAGGTCATTAATGGGACAGCCATATTCTCTTTGGTATAACACCTTGACACGATCTAACCATACACCATTTGGGGTGTCCTTGATGATCTGTGGAATAGTGTGGTTACTAGGGGGCAGTAATTAGAGTAGTAGCAATCACCTGATATATCCTGTGTTCTAGTTCAGTATTATCCCTTGGGGGATCTGTAACATGTAACATTATGTAATATTATCTCTGAGGGGATCAGTAACATGATGTAATATTATCCCATAACAACAAATAACAAATATAGTATGTTCACGTTGACTGAAAAACAGCTAAAAATTAAAACTGGATTTTTTCTCAACAGAGTTAACATTTTGGTCAACCAGATGATTATTGGTATACAAATTTGGGAAAGGGCTGTAATGGACACTGTATTTATATGGCTTCCACAGAGGAAATGTATTGTGAAAATTTTGATTGGCCGTAAATATTATTTCAAACATTCGAACAAGATTTTGAAATATTTTTAGTGGGTCAAGCAGTACCACAAATGAGCCAAATTTCAGGATCATGTGTAATTGCATCCATGAGTTATTAAATGTTTTTGAGGGTTCAGCTCAACGTGAACATACTATAGCTACATCAACAAATATTGGTATTGGTACCAAAAAGTTGACCTTTAACACTAAGTTATAGTTAGAACAAGCCGACAAAGTTCCTACGCGATTTAACGACCCGATGACGATGTGGGTGAGCGCTACCCACAAATTATTTACCGAGGCTGCATTCCAAGTAGTTTAGAAAATTTCTCTGAGTGAAGCAGGCAAACAAAGGTCGAGAAAAAGTAGCACTGTTGGTACTACCATCAAGATTTACCCTTCTGGGTGTCAGTGCCACACCATAGTAGCTATACTATACCTGGACGAGTGCCAATGATGCTTGTCTAGTTCATAAAGAAACTATAACAAGTGGCAAAATGGCTGCTAGATACCCTTTGAGTTTATTAATTGTGTCAGTGCCACACTAAATTGCAGCACGGTGTACAGTAGATATACTGAAGTGATGTGTTGGCTTGTTCTAAGTAGTTTAGAAACTTTCTCTGAGCAAAGCGAGTACAGAGAGAGTGAAAGAAAGTAGCAAACTGTGGCTGTTGGTATCATGATCCACTCTTCGAGTTGATACATATGTAGTATCAGCACCACAACTTGTGGTACTAGTGCATTGATGATGCGTGCCTTGACCAGAAAGTAAGCTAACAGTAAGGACATGTTGTATTTGACTTTGCCTATTTTCACTTGATCAATGTAGTAAACAACCACAAGCTAGACCACAGGTCACTAACTAGTTAGTAACCCTACCATGGGTTTCGATTGGATCTAGTACCCTCATTAAGCCTCTAGACATCAAAGGAAATTATGCGTAAATTTTCTAAAGTACTATAATTGTTACCTGAGGTTATACATGGTTGACCTAATACACTCGGTGTGGGTAAAGTCTTAAAATGAAAATGTTTTTCATAATGTCCAAGTGGCAAGGGTTCATGTCCCCAATTTCTTTATAAAAGCCTTTTATTTCCCTCGTTTATGAGTGTGTTGTACTCCCTCTGGCTCTAACATATCCTCTACACAACCACCACCACTACCACTACTACTCACAGTTATTATGATACTTACCTGGACTGTTTGATGTAGTACTCTCTGGAGTTTTAGTACCTGTGAAATATATAGTGTAATTATATACCGTATTTACTTGATTTGTGCCGCACCCTCGAATAGTACCACAGTGTGGTACTATTTGATGGTCTTTATCCTGTTTCTGAAAATAATTTTAATTGTACCACACTCTCAAATAGTACCGCATTATACTTTTGTAATTATTCTTACTAGTGTTCTCATACCTTTAGTATTAATCTCCATCTTGATTTAAAGAAGGCATTGTCCTGGTTAACTTAAATGGCTGTCACATAATTGAAATTCTGGATATTAGTAAATTGACCATGTAGCATGAAGCGTGACATGGTAAGGACTTGAAAGAAAGGTCTTGTATACAAGTAAGTAGCAACATGTTATGATTGTTTATATAACTATAATGTAGAATAGCTACACTAGTGGCAGGTTAAAATATTAGTAGCACACCTCAAATAATACTACAGTGCTGCACTATTTGAAGGGCCATCCTTATTCTTGGGCAAAAAAGTAATAGTACCCCTGGGGCACAAATCGAGTAAATACGGTTAATTACTAAATAACCTTTAGGAGAGACTGGTTGCTGGGCAACAATAGCAGGTCCTGCCAGCTGATGGTTTAGTTCATAATGTAGTACCTGAGAATAAGACACAATGTGATTAATACACAGGATCACTTATACCCTTAATTTAAGACAACTATACCACAATAGGAAGTAATCACAATATATAGTAACAACAGTTCATTTATAATGTTACACTCATGATGCTCAGGACAGCTATATTAACAAATGGCCCAGTAAAAACAAACCAACCAACCCAGTTGTCTAACCCATGAATGGATGACTTGTAGTTTGCTGAGCAATGCTGAGAGGTTGGTACAAGTATAAGAAAAATTAGGAATTTTAAACTAGAGTAGGGACAATGTAGTACCGTGATAAAGTACTGGATTGTAGTAGTACATGATGTACAGTAATACCAAGTACTGGATTGTAGTACATGATGTACAGTAATACCAAGAGTTAATACTATAAGAAGCAAATATTCCTATTGTGCATTTCAATCTCTGCACAGTATTTGCTTCTTATTGTTTTATAGCAATAGGATATTATGTACTACTCTTTTTTATATATTCCGGCCCTAATGGCACTCCCATCCTCCCCGATCTCTAGCTAGAAGTTAAACCTAATTTAGCTTATAAAAGACAAAAAGCAGAAAACAGCAGCTAAACCTACAGAGCCTACACAGACCTACAAAAACACCACATGGACCGCCAGCATACACACAGCAAAACCCCTGGACAGGGGCCTTAAGAAGAAAGCCCTGCAGACTACTGACCAAACTGCAGGGAGGGGGAGCATGAAACAGAGTTCAACTCCCACAAAGGACTGCCAGGCAACAGGCTAAATAGATGTAAAAATGTCCGGGCATTGTGGCGCCACAGACAAACAGAGAGTTGCTCTAGCAGATGGCAGTATACTAGGCCATGAGAAATGCCACTCCTGGTGGTTGTCCTCAAAGCAATATCCTGCAAGACAGGACGACTAGCAGCAGACCACAAACCCAAGGACTCAACCACCAGGGGGACAAAGACACCTCCAGCAGCCTGTACAAGCTCATCATGGTGAGCATCCTTGTCTTCTTCTCCCTTAGCAGCAGCCACACCTGCTGAAACTGCAGACCGATCCAACAAAGATTCCTGTAATGGACAACGCACAGTAACATCGAAGTACGCAGGCTTCCCATGCACAAAGTCAGGGTGAAAAACACCACCCAGGCGATCCAATCGGGAGCCAGCACACCGTTGCTCTTTACGGCAACCAGTGTTGTCCTGAAGTAAAGCATGATATATCACACCACATAAAGCATCGTGCCTATGTATACACATGGGTCCACGTCCACAACCCTAACCCTAACCCTAACCCTAACCCAGCTACAATTGTATCAATTACTGACTTGAAAGTGAAGTGGCCACTACCTTCACTTTCAGCTATGCTCAGCCCATTACATGGTGTTACAAATAAAGATCAGCAGAAACAAGAGTACATTATGTACTCTTGGTAGAATTGCCTCTACAATCAATCCAGTCACCATGGAAAATACAGACAATTCCCATTTACAAACATCATGTGCTACCACGAATCAACAGCTTGGGTTATCAGCAAAAGAAATGAGACACAAAGGAGAACAGTTTAGGGTCATACTGAAAGCACTTCTATACCTTTAGGACCAAGGATGGTGTTGTGAAGCTGGTTTTAGAGAGATATTTTTGGCCAGAAAAATTCAACACCTCCACAATCCCTAATATACAGTATTGTATGATTATTACAACTTGACATGTTAACAATGTAATTGTTAGAGCACTCGCATCACTGCCATATTTGGTAATCTTGCCACTACTCTATCCAGTAAAAATTGATATAACTACAACATGTTCACTTAGACACAAGTCACACTGTCTTAGTTACAAGACACACCTTTAATGCCATACTCTCCTTAAATTTAGCTGAGCTCTTAACCCAAGGTTGTCCATATAAGGTAATCTTCTGTTTCTCCCTCAACTTCCATGGACCTTGACTGGGCTATAGGAATGATAACACAAGATAGTGATCAAGGATAATAGTGATCAAGGATAATATCTAACTGATAATACAATGAATACTGTTAATAATAATTCCCATATTACTATGGGAACATGAATCAAACAATGAACTACCTACTGTTGAGTAGTGTGTGTTCTATTAGAGTAGTTTAACAGAGCAAACCAATAGGGCTTCAATCACGCTAGTGAAATAGTAGGTTGTAACTAAGCTTGGTGCAACCTTTAGGACCACTGTAGTAATTCCCCAGGGACACCTCATGGGTAATTCCCTAGGGTCACCTTATGGGTGGACACTTCATTGTTTTGTCATGCTAAATTACCTGATTAAATGGACTAACAGCAAGTCAGGGCTATCTCAAATCAGACCAATTTCCAAGTACTCATACCATATCAAACCACTCTGAATCAGGCCTGCTAGGGATGTGCTCTTCATTTACCCAGTACAAACAGTTGTGACATTGTAGTTTGATTAACAAAGATACAGCTACAACTGTATTGATGTATGGTCATGTAGCAACACTTAAGTTTTACTGTGACAGTATGAAAGATAAGCCTCGAGAACAAAAGAGGACTCAAGATATGTATGAATAACCAATAGAATACCCTTACTACTATAAATAGTAACATTACCTTATAGTTCCAGTCAGAGAAGAAGAAATGACACATTACACTTTGTCCTTGCCCAACAACTAATCTGTTGTTAGCACACACGAGGGTCCTTAGTGATCTCAACCCTTTAATGGTGGTCTCTTCTGGAGGTGACTGGATGTAGCCGGTGATTTGTACCTGTAATTGAGAGGGAATTGATAATTGAGAATATTTGGTGGTATTTCAGCAATTGAGACATATTACTAATTACACATCTACTCATCAAGATGTTTACTAATTCACTGACACACATCAGTAATACCCTCCAGTAAATTATTGTATATCATAAACAATTACAACACTATTACCAGCTCTACACTCTTCAAACTGAAGTTTGTGACAAAGTTGACTATGTCAACCTTCTTGGCTTCCTTCCACCTTCTGTTGAATTGGTTACCCCTATCAGTAGAGGTCACCCTGAGAGAATCAGATACCAAACGAACAACACGTTCGGGTTGTGATGTCACTAATGGAACAGATATGAGATCACTGAAATACACACACACGATTACTACACCACACACCTTATGTTATAACAGAGAGCAATTCAGTGAACATACTCACCTACCAACTGACAAATCACCAGTATAAAGCATGTCCACACAACAAAAATAATGTGAATTGAATGTGTATTGATTCGAATTACTCCTGTCCACACAGAGTGCGCATTAAGCTGATTCAAATTGAAAATGGATCACATGAATCCACCTCCACAGGTGGTTTGAATACAAATTGGCTGGCTAATCAGGATTTGCTACATCATAATAATGCAATGCTAGTTAGCATGAGAGGGCATGACACATTTGGTATGACCTTAAGCTTGTAAACAGAGAGTAGAAATACAGGAGTGATTGGTATGATAAAAGTGCAAAGACGTGTCGAAGCAGTATTTCATTACCTTAGCTAGCTCTTAGAGTTTGAAAGAACAATTCCATACTTGTAGAAATCCTTGCAGTACGTTATAAGCACAAGAATAAAGCTATTCCTTACTTTCTATCATTAAACTCACTGTTTTCCTGGTTGGCACAAATGAGTGTTTTCCCAACCATTTAATTATCTGTTTACCATACTAGTAAATTAGCATATAGTGGGTTATTGTAGCGTCTGAAACTTCCTGTGAAATTTAAAAATAGCAGCAGAAAACTTAGCAATTGAATGGCAATGTTAAAATTTAATTCTCACTTTTAATTCATATACAAGCAAAAATCCTATGTGATAAACTCGTAACAACCCCCTCAGTTTTGTTTCAACTAGTAGAGTGAAAACAAAGCAATCCATGCTGCATGGCACTAGTAGAGTGAAAACAAAGCAATCCATGCTGCATGGCACTAGTAGAGTGAAAACAAAGCAATCCATGCTGTATGGCACTAGTAGAGTGAAAACAAAGCAATCCATGCTGTATGGCACTAGTAGAGTGAAAACAAAGCAATCCATGCTGTATGGCACTAGTAGAGTGAAAACAAAGCAATCCATGCTGCATGGCACTAGTAGAGTGAAAACAAAGCAATCCATGCTGTATGGCACTAGTAGAGTGAAAACAAAGCAATCCATGCTGCATGGCACTAGTAGAGTGAAAACAAAGCAATCCATGCTGTATGGCACTAGTAGAGTGAAAACAAAGCAATCCATGCTGCATGGCACTAGTAGAGTGAAAACAAAGCAATCCATGCTGTATGGCACTAGTAGAGTGAAAACAAAGCAATCCATGCTGCATGGCACTAGTAGAGTGAAAACAAAGCAATCCATGCTGTATGGCACTAGTAGAGTGAAAACAAAGCAATCCATGCTGTATGGCACTAGTAGAGTGAAAACAAAGCAATCCATGCTGTATGGCACTAGTAGAGTGAAAACAAAGCAATCCATGCTGTATGGTACTAGTAGAGTGAAAACAAAGCAATCCATGCTGTATGGCACTAGTAGAGTGAAAACAAAGCAATCCATGCTGTATGGCACTAGTAGAGTGAAAACAAAGCAATCCATGCTGTATGGCACTAGTAGAGTGAAAACAAAGCAATCCATGCTGCATGGCACTAGTAGAGTGAAAACAAAGCAATCCATGCTGCATGGCACTAGTAGAGTGAAAACAAAGCAATCCATGCTGTATGGCACTAGTAGAGTGAAAACAAAGCAATCCATGCTGTATGGCACTAGTAGAGTGAAAACAAAGCAATCCATGCTGCATGGCACTAGTAGAGTGAAAACAAAGCAATCCATGCTGTATGGCACTAGTAGAGTGAAAACAAAGCAATCCATGCTGCATGGCACTAGTAGAGTGAAAACAAAGCAATCCATGCTGTATGGCACTAGTAGAGTGAAAACAAAGCAATCCATGCTGTATGGCACTAGTAGAGTGAAAACAAAGCAATCCATGCTGTATGGTACTAGTAGAGTGAAAACAAAGCAATCCATGCTGCATGGTACTAGTAGAGTGAAAACAAAGCAATCCATGCTGTATGGTACTAGTAGAGTGAAAACAAAGCAATCCATGCTGCATGGCACTAGTAGAGTGAAAACAAAGCAATCCATGCTGCATGGCACTAGTAGAGTGAAAACAAAGCGATCCATGCTGCATGGCACCGTACACGCACTGTTACATTGCTTTGTCTGCTGTCCTTCGTATACCGAGTCATATCCATCGTTAAACTACACTCTGAATGGACTAGGAGAAAGAGAACTGGACCCTTGATAACAGGCCTGCAGGCTAAATGGCAAATCATTAGTTAATTCGGGTCACATGCACCTTTCTCTATCTGCACTTCTTGCTTTGACTCACATAACCGTACACAGCTTTATCTCTGACTTTATCTGGACAAATGTATCTTTCCAGAATGCTTAGTGATGAAGCTGTGATCTTAGAATAAATCACACGACAACGTTATTATCACGGAGCCAAAAATTCTCCCAAATTAAATTTTAGCAAATGACCCCAAATGCTAAAATTAATTCCTCGCTACAAAAACCCACTACATGGCAAATAATGTGCATTAAGTGATAATGCATGTGGACACATCCAATTTGGATTCAACGATCATTACTTGAACTCCTTTTGCATCCGGTTCCTAATTTGAATTTGTGTGGACATGCCTTAAGGCTATTACTTCCCATTACCTAATCCCATATTGCCCTATCATATTGGTAATTACTAGTAAGATTTAAGAATATCAAAAGATTATCAATACACTCTAATAGAGCAGTCAGCCACACTAACAATAGCCAGTTGTTTTTACTACAATAATATTTATTTACTGTGAAGCATTATTATAGATTCAAACACTCTTAAGTTATTACTGTCTATAAAACATCACCCAAGTTGTTTGAAACTAGCTCCCACATGGACAGTGTATCTTTGTGTACAACAAAATAATGAAATTTTAGTTGTTAATAACAAGAGTATATAATGGGGAGGGAGAGTATCGAACTACGCTATACGCTGTGAAAAATGAGCCCGTAAAGTCCTATGGCATCGTTCAAACGACTCAGTGATCTGTGTTGATTGGTGACTAATTATAAGCGCAGTGTGCGCACTTTGTAGATGTGACTACTGAGTGAAAGAACGGTGTACTAGAGAAAAGTATGGCACATCACGCAGAGGAACTCGCCGTAAAAAGAGAAAGACAGACGCAGCTAACCTGGAAAGCAAACATCGAGGTTTCATCATGGTCGAGCGAGGTCGAGATTTTGATATGCCATCATGGTAGAGATTTCATCATGGTCGCCATCCCATGCCTCGCCTCGACAGTTGTACTAGTTAAAGTGACACGTCTAAATGGAATTTCAGCCATTGCGATTCCATACGGACCACCCGTTAAAACATTTAAGGTGTTAAATCTGAGCAATCAACAGCGGTCAAGTTTACGACAAGAAACGAAAGTATGCGGATTACTTTACGGGCTCATTTTTTACAGCATATAGCATAGTTCGATACTCTCCCTCCCCATTATATACTCTTGTTAATAACAAAACCAGATTGTTCTTAAGGTGATGGGAAACAAGTTATAGTTATATCCCGGTACGAGGGTGATATCATTGTTATTAACAATGATATCATCCGAGTATACGGGATATAACTATTTTATATCCCAGTGCGCGGGAGTGCACAGAAGTTTACAGATAGTAAATTAAGTTCCGGTTTGAGTTCCTGTCACTGTGCTCAAGATTTTGTCCGAATTGTGTGGAGATTCTACTTCGTAGCCACAAGAGAGACCTTACATACTGCCTACAAACTGTAGCGAAGGGCGGTGTTATGAAGCAGCGGTTCCAGGTACGATTCGCCTTCGTCAGAAGTTGGTATGGTGGTGTCGCGTGGTGTGCAAGAGAAAAATAAAGACCAACAAGTGGCTACCATAGTCCGAGATAGAACGATGAAGCTAGAGGAAGTTAGTTCTTCACCATAGTGACCGTTGGGAGTGATTGCTGGAGCGAAAATCGTCACGGACTATTCTTGACATTTGTTAAACTATCGTATTGGTAACTTGTAGTGTTATTGTGTAAAGGATTAACAGTTTTCTTGTAAGATTTAGCTAGTTTTAAGTGCTGTATTGGTGTGTTTTGTATCAATATTTCCTTATTTGGGTCTTTGTTCCATTGGTAAACAATGCCATTCGCGGTTATTATGATGTCACGAAAGAGACTGAGTGGCAGTGATAAGGGTGATAACTAATATATCGTACAGTAGCAGCGCCGCTCTGTCTAGCTGTATGGTAGTTATAACCCAGCGCGGCGCTTTGATACTCCCACGCACTGGGATGTAAGGACCCTTATCATACTGGCTTAGTGGTTGTTACCCAACATTTGTGTAGTAGTTTGTGTAAAATAAAATGACAAGCACCCAATCATGATTTTGAATGTTGCTACACTACAGCTAAGACTAAGGCTATCAATCCTTCACATTTTGATGTAGCTTCACCCCTCAAAAGTTTTATTACCAACATGTCAATATAGTTGCACCAAGAGTTCATAATATAGTAGTGGGATTGTTACTCCTTGTGGTTATATGTATCCTCCCCAGCCCCCACTACAATACTACTAGTTACCATGGTTACCTCTTTCACTATACGTTGTCTTTGACACTTCTCGATCTGAGAGTGAACGTAGTACTCGTTCAGGTCTTGATGACACTACAGGAATACAGTAACAGATATTATATTATGATCACTATATCACTTTCAGAGATAAGATGCCTAATACTGCATCAGTCACAAAAATTTTTTGTGGCTGATCTTGACTGTCAATCAAAACTGTACAGTCAGAGCTAAGGTCATCAACACCTCTTGGCTAATCTTATCAACACCTTCTATAGTACATTAGTCACCAAACCACATTGTTGCTACACTTCACTATCAATCTCTCTATTACACACCAAGTCATCAGTATAGCTTTGATGTTCACCATTCTAGTGGTCACATTAAGGAGTTCAAATGGTAACACCTGTATCATCCCATAATCCCTCAATACACAATAAACAGTTTATTACTAGAGGCATTCCATTTTACTCATTGAACACAGGGGAATACTTGTTATCACTTTGTTTGAAAAATTGTCTGATGACTGCAGACACACTGGGATACAAACCAGGGGAGGGTAGGTAATTCTACTGTACTTTGCAGCGTTCTGGTGGTCACCAGTGGACCTTATCCACATTGATGTCACAACATAAAATGACAACAATAGTGTGAGGACTTCGTACAGAGTTGTTGTATTGGGACAGATAAGAGTTTGCTATGATAACGTTAATACTCAGCAGTAAGGGGACAGATTGAGACATACATACTTACTTTTCGACCTAAATGACTTTCAACTCATTTTCAATTAACATATCTTATTATTGTAGTAATATACACACACAATTTCTTCTCTTTTTTTTCCTGAGCACATCAGCAGTGCTGGCTGCTCATTAATTAAAGACAAATGCACACTCTTTTATATCCATATCAAAAACACTTAGGTCTGGTTTCACCTGGTGGGATTATTTCAAATCGCCATATCGTGCTAACTAGCCTCTTACCTTCATTATCCAATGGTCCCATGTTGTGAAAACTACAAACAAAGTTCACTTTAGTTACTACGAATACAAACGTGACTTAAGTCCCCACACCAACACAGCCATATTATCAATTATGTCAATGGTCCATTCTCTACTAACCCATCCCTTATTTATCAAACTATTGTCCACAGTGGATATATCCCTCTGGATAGAATCTGTTTCTTTAGAAATATATTCTAGTAGCACCGAGGGCCAAATAATGCTCAAATCTATACCACATACAGGGATAACACTATCACTACCACATACAGGGATAACACTATCACTACCACATACAGGGATAACAGTACACTATCACTACCACATACAGGGATAACACTATCACTACCACATACAGGGATAACAGTACACTATCACTACCACATACAGGGATAACACTATCACTGCCACATACAGGGATAACACTATCACTGCCACATACAGGGATAACACTATCACTGCCACATACAGGGATAACACTATCACTACCACATACAGGGATAACACTATCACTACCACATACAGGGATAACACTATCACTACCACATACAGGGATAACACTATCACTACCACATACAGGGATAACACTATCACTGCCACATACAGGGATAACACTATCACTGCCACATACAGGGATAACACTATCACTACCACATACAGGGATAACACTATCACTACCACATACAGGGATAACACTATCACTACCACATACAGGGATAACACTATCACTACCACATACAGGGATAACACTATCACTGCCACATACAGGGATAACAGTACACTAAACATATTGATACTAGAGACACACACAATTACCTCTATATGCAGCATAACCACGTGCTCCACCTCGATGTTGTTTCTTTGCCGGGTTAAACACTGGTTGGCTCTTCCTTTTTGGTTTCTTTTGTTTAGACACCATTTTAGCGATGTGAGCGGTGCTCGCATCAGCGACGCCATGATAAGTCGGCTCTCCTTCACTGGTCGACAACCTCGCGACATCTTGCAAAGAGGTCATAAAATCTTTAAGAGATCTGTACCCCAGTTCTCTGTATGGGATAATCTTCCCCGTTATCCCACGATACTCCGCTTCCAAGTTTCGCGCCCTTACCCCACGTGGCGCAGACAGCAACACCGACCTCAACATGGAGCGGGTGTTTTTTAGCAAACCTTCATTTTGCGCTGACGCCATAACCCAACCGGCGACTTTTTAGAAGGTTGTTAACCCTCCAGCTGCTGACCTGAAGAGAACAGGTGTACCAATGTATTAGAATACACTTGTAACAGCTCACGTGCTTGACGTGCCAATAATCAATAAACGCCTATAACCGAAAAACACTACCGAGACTCAGGATCGAGATAAACGCGAAAAATGTGCAGTGAAGTAGACGATGGGGAAATATGCCATGAGATTGAAAGTACGCTGGTTTTATTGTCGTTTTGTTAATAGTAATAATAATTGGGAGGATCTACGCCTAACATCTACACGTACACATATACACTACTAGTTCCAGTTACCTGAGTTGGTTAATCTGTCAGCACACTTGGATATTGTAACAATCTAACGTGATATTATATTATATGAAAGAAGATGGCAAGTTTGTCACTATCGTGGCGTTAGCCACGCCTTCAGCTTTTACCACACGTAGTTTTGCACGACTGCCATCAAGTGCACAAAAAAATTGGAATTTTCAACTAGAGTAGTGACCATAGCACATCGATAAAAAGTACTGAAACAAGTTGGAGTAGTGTTCAATATTAAATCACATTAAAATATCAGGCAGGTTCTCGTTCACGGACTCCAACAGCACTTACCTGACAATTATGAACTGTATGCTGACCTTCCAGGATATAGTCTTGCTAGTGTCTGCCCTCCCAGCATCATTCCAACCAATCTTTCCTCCACCCTTAGCAGACCTGACTTGGTGTTGGTTTCCAATAAGTCCATCTGTTTGTTTGAACTATCTATCCCCACCAATACCCAGCAACATCTTTTGGCTGCTAGAGCTAGGAAGGAAGATCGGTATGGCTGTTTACAATATGACATTCAGCTTTCTGACTTATCTGTTAATCTCATTTCCATCAAGATTGGTTGTTTAGGCCACTTTATGCCAGACACAATTTCCCAAGTGGCCAATGGTTGTGAAGTGGCAAGAAGACTGTAAGATTCCTGTTTGAGCAGGCTGCTCACATTGCTGTCTCCTGCTCATACAAGATTTTTAATTATAGAGCCTCCCCGGACTGGGATCTATCAGTTTGCCTAAACTGCTTGCTATGATCATTATTTTTGTTATTGCTCTTCCTTATGGTATCTTGAGCACAGTAGGGATATAACACTTCTTATTGTTTTACTGTGATTTAATATCGTGCACTACTTCAACTTGTTTCAGTACTTTTTATCGATGTGCTATGGTCCCTACTCTAGTCAAAATTTTTTGTGTGCTTGCTAACTTTTTCATAAAATAATATTTATTACGACCGGTAAACCCACGCACACCACATCAAAAGAAAAAAATGACACCACCTGCCCCACCTACCAATTATTGTCTGAAAAGTGAAGTATCCATTATGCTTTGTTGGCAGCTATGTCCAATCTGTCGTTACACAGCATTACGAATCAAGAACTGTTCAAAAAACACCTCTGTAATCAAAGTTAGCCACTATGAGAAATACAGATAATTTCTGTTGCAAAGGGAAAGGGAAGCCATCATGTTCTATCGCCAAATCGACACTTTTTGTTGTCAGCAAAGATGAATGGGACATAAAGGAGGACATTGGTAAGTCCATGAAGAATGCATTGTACGTACTGCAGTATGCCAAAAGGTATGTGTCCAGCTGAAACAACGTCGAACAGTGAAAAAATCAAGCCTGTAGCCTTAGTTGTTATCAAGTTATGCTTGTCTGAAGGCATCAGTCAGTCAGTTACTCAGTCAGTAGAACATTCCATTTAATAATTAAAAAAAAAATTTCATAGCAACTTGCTGAAAGCATTTTAGGTCAATCTGAAAACTTGTTTGGGCCTAACCAATACTACCTCATCATCGTTAGGGAAAATTGAGGCTGGTTTTTGGGTGATGTTATTTCGTGGATCATGCCTACACCTTGTGGTCCATACTATACAGTAATATTGTATAGTGGTGTGCGATATCAGGATTTTTATTTCGATATGTTATCGATACGATATTGGGGTAAATATCGAAATTTCGATACGATTTTCGATAATTTTTATTTGTGTGGGTGGTGTAATTGCGTGGGCTGCCGATATTTATAAATATGCTTGAAATACACTTTACACACAAACTATTGCATAAAACTAATAATAAGCCTAGGAAACTGGTTGCCATTTTTTTAAAGTGGCTAGATAGTACAGAACCAACCTTCATTTCTAGCGTGATTGCACAATCACACACTAAATGCTGTAGATTTATCGAATTATTCTTCGATATTTCGATAATTATCGCAAAATATTACCTTTTCGATAAATATCGAAATCTGCTAAAGCAGTATCGATACAATAACGATATCGACAAAATTATCGCGAAATCAATATATCGCACATCACTACTATTGTACTGTATGATAAAGATCCTGAAGAAGTGAAAACTTTTCTTCTCTAAATTTTGAATGGTGGTCATCCACAAAATTCCCCTCTAAAATATCCCACTATAATTATGGTATCATACAGTACGATAGTACTGTGTAGTAGGGACCACAAAGGAGTAGGCGTGGCCCACAAAATGACATCACCCAAAAACCAGCCTCAATTTTCCCTGACAATGGTGAGGCAGTATTGGTGAGGTAAAACTAAGCCCAAACAAGTTTTCAGATTGAACCGAAACGCTTTCAACAAGTTGCTACAGAATTTAAAAAAAATTATTTAAAGGAGTTTTCTACTGACTGCTTGACTGACTGCTTGACTGACTGACTGACTGATGCCTTCAGCATGGCTAAGGCTAAGGGCTCAATTTTTTCACTGTTCGACGTCGCTTCAGCCTAACCCTAAGGTGCTTTTTGGCATACCGCAGTACGTACAATGCATTCTTCATGGACTTACCAGTGTCCTCTTTTGCGTCCCATTCATCTTTACTGACAGCAAAAAGTGTTGATTTGGCGATAGCACGTGATGACTTTTATTTGTAACGGTAATGGTCCGTATTTTTCATAGTAGCTATTCGATTGCAGATGTGCTTTTCGAACAGTTCTTGATTCGTACTGTTATGTAACGGGTTGAACATAGCTGGCAACGGAGCGTAATAGATACTTCACTCTTCAGACAATAATTGGTATTTAAACCATTATACCTGTGGACCTTGGGATAACTAAGGATAATACCTCAGACCTCTGGATAACTTAGCGATAACACCTCAGTTTTATGGTTGAACTTCTGGACCTTTGAATAACATAAGGACAATACATCAGTTGTATACTTGAACCATTGGACTTTTGGATAACGTAAGACTTGAAGACTTAATGGCAGCAACCTTAAGGTAGGGATAATCACACAGTCCTATAGTTGGACCTTTGTATAACTAAAGGATTTTTATTGGGGAACCTGGACATGATGTATGGCGTGCGGTGCCATTTCTTTCTTTTGATGTAGTATGCGTGGGTTCACCAGTCAGTAATTTTTACAAAAAAAGTTAACAAACAAGGACACAGAAAAATTTGGAATTTTCAACTAGAGTAGGGGCCATATCAATAAAAGGTACTGAAACAAGCTGGAGTAGTACACAGTAGAGATATAACACTTCTTATTGTTTTACTGTGGTTTAATATCATGCACTACTTCAGATTGTTTTAGTACTTTTTATCGATGTGCTATGGTCCCTACTCTAGTTTAAAATTCTTTGTGTACTTGTATCTATAGGGTTAAATAGCCTCTATAACCCGAAGATATGGTACTGCTCAAGCGCAATATCACACTTGCTTGCACACGCATTTTGCTTGTGATTTTAAAAAATCGCTAATTAAGGGGCATGACAACTGTTTCACTTGCAATTCTCGTGAGTGAAACAGCTGCTACACTATATTGTGAGCGACACAGTTTCCACACCCCTTAATTAACAATTTTTCAAAATCTCTAGCAAAATTTCGTATGCGAGCAAGTGCAACGTTGCGTTTGGGCAGTACCATATTTACACTGGTCTATATTTCAGTACATAGGTAGGTGTGATAGCCAACCATTATATCTCCTACAAGTAATTTGCTCAATTAGCATCAGGATGGAGGAAGATGGGACAAACCCTATAATATGTTCAAGTGGAGCTGAATCCTAAAAAACAGCTAAAACAATAAAGTGGATTTTCTCAAATTTCAGCCAACGAGATGATTAGTGGCGCAGTTAAAGTGTCAACAACAGACATGTGTGGTTTACCTCCTCACAATTCAGGAAAGAGCCATATTATTCATGGTCTCTTCGTAGGAAGTGTATGGTGAAAATTTTGATTGTTCATTAGGCATTTGAACATAAAAAAAGATTACAAAATATTTTAGTGGGTCAAGCAGTACTACAAATGAGTCATATTTCAAGAACATGTGTTATTAAATGTTTTTTTTAGGGTTCAACTCAATGCATAACCCTGACCCAAGCCACAATAGATTTGTAGAGTTCATGCTATTAGAAGAAAAGTTTGAAGGCATGGAAAAATCAAACTTCCTGCGAAATCAATAACCTAATTTCCGCTTTTGTTTCCCTAAAGTGTAGTTCCTGATAACTTTCAAGCAGGAAATAGATTAACTTGTAATAGCATCTAACAGGTGTGAGGAACTGAGGATATAACCTTGTACAACATAGGGCGTGGATTTTAATAGTACTAGGTTATAAAATCACAAAATTAAAAGCATGTAGTAGTTGTGATATTAATCATTAACGTACATCACTATATTACACAGATCGTAATGGAACATTTAGTTGCTTGTTCTGGCAGAACTGTCAGGAAAATGATTGTACATTCAGATCAGAAGGGTTTACCTGTGAGAGATGTTATGATGCTAACACTGATAGGATTGCTGGTAAGTTACTGTATGTATGTGACTGTGATGTTATTATCACACAAACACTATACACACACACATACATGTAACATGCAGATAACACAAGTGAACAACTTTGTGTAGAGTTGGAGAAAATGAGATACACATAGCAACCCAGGAATGTCTCCAGGGGAATCGTCTAGTTACAATTGTAGAAAGAGCTGAGGTATTCTAATAAAACAGTCACTTGTTCCAGTAAAGAATTTAGTGGGTAATTTGCCCACCATATTTACCAACATTGTTTGCAATAGTGGATGTAATTCCTGTGAGCTGATTTGCAAAAGTTATCTTTTTCGCCCAATTGCATTTGTTTTACAAACAGTTAGAGGTTATACTAATAATTTCTCCTGTTATCCCCTGCCACTCTCCTGTTATCCCATGCCACTTTCCTGTTATCCCCTGCCACTCTCCTGTTATCCCCTGCCACTCTCCTGTTATCCCCTGCCACTCTCCTGTTATCCCCTGCCACTTTCCTGTTATCCCCTGCCACTCTCCTATTATCTCCTGCCACTCTCCTGTTATCCCCTGCCACTCTCCTGTTACCCCCTGCCACTCTCCTGTTACCACCTGCCACTTTCCTATTACCCCCTGCCACTCTCCTGTTACCACCTGCCACTCTCCTATTATCCCATGCCACTCTCCTATTATCCCCTGCCACTCTCCTGTTACCCCCTGCCACTCTCCTATTATCCCCTGCCACTCTCCTGTTACCCCCTGCCACTCTCCTATTATCCCCTGCCACTCTCCTGTTACCCCCTGCCACTCTCCTATTATCCCCTGCCACTCTCCTGTTATCCCCTGCCACTCTCCTGTTATCCCCTGCCACTCTCCTGTTATCCCCTGCCACTCTCCTGTTATCCCCTGCCACTCTCCCATTATCCCCTGCCACTCTCCTGTTATCCCCTGCCACTCTCCTGTTATCCCCTGCCACTCTCCCATTATCCCCTGCCACTCTCCTGTTATCCCCTGCCACTCTCCTGTTATCCCCTGCCACTTTCCTGTTATCCCCTGCCACTCTCCTGTTATCCCCTGCCACTTTCCTGCTATCCCCTGCCACTCTCCTATTATCCCCTGCCACTCTCCTGTTATCCCCTGCCACTTTCCTGTTATCCCCTGCCACTCTCCTGTTATCCCCTGCCACTCTCCTATTACCCCCTGCCACTCTCCTGTTATCCCCTGCCACTCTCCTGTTATCCCCTGCCACTCTCCCGTTATGCCCTGCCACTCTCCTATTATCCCCTGCCACTCTCCTGTTACCCCCTGCCACTCTCCCGTTATGCCCTGCCACTCTCCTATTATCCCCTGCCACTCTCCTATTACCCCCTGCCACTCTCCTATTACCCCCTGCCACTCTCCTGTTACCCCCTGCCACTCTCCCGTTATGCCCTGCCACTCTCCTGTTATCCCCTGCCACTCTCCTTTTATCCCCTGCCACTCTCCTGTTATCCCCTGCCACTCTCCTGTTATCCCCTGCCACTCTCCTGTTATCCCCTGCCACTCTCCTATTATCCCCTGCCACTCTCCTGTTACCCCCTGCCACTCTCCTATTATCCCCTGCCACTCTCCTGTTATCCCCTGCCACTCTCCTGTTATCCCCTGCCACTGTCCTGTTATCCCCTGCCACTCTCCTGTTATTCCCTGCCACTCTCCTGTTACCCCCTGCCACTCTCCTGTTATCCCCTGCCACTCTCCCGTTATGCTCTGAATTCACCATGGATAATCTTACATCCTGATACCATTCTGGCTTTAATACAACAACTCTTATGAACTTTTCTAAACAATATCAGTTGGCAGGATACTTTTTGTGACTAACAAATGCTCTGAGTAGACAGAGTGGCCTGGAGCAGAGCCTGGCAACTTCCCTGGTCTATTATTTCCCTTATAAGATTTCCACTATACCTCTTCCTCCACCCCTATTACAAAGACCTTAAAAGTGCCTAAACATGATCAGTGTACTGTATGAGATGCCTACTAATACTCTGTAGCATGAAAATTTAGTGGTCACAAAATTGGTAGCCACAACTTTAGCCGTTGGCAAGCTAAGATTTATATCTACCTATTGTGAAAAAGGTATCTTTTCACAAATTGGGACACATATTTATTTGATCACTGTCTATACTGTTTAATACAACATTATCACGAGCTCACAAACACCACAGTGCACAAAATGCCTTTGGCATTAATAAGCTGTCGTTGTTGTATTCTTACAGATCATTACTTCAGATCAAGTGCAGTGTGTACTGAGTGTTTGGTGTTTCCACTGTCCATCATAATTGCCATATTATTCTTATTATTGATCATATTTGGATTGTTTAGAAAAGGTGTTTCCCCATCTCTGATAACACAGGTAACCTTTGTTATATTAAATAGTTTGATTTAGTCGTTATGTCATTCTCCTAGCTGAAGATATTAGCTAACTTTGTTCAGTTATTACTGCTAACATTATGGATGAGAGTGGACTGGTCATTCAGTGAAGACCAAAAATCATTACTCACGGTCTACACAGCAGATGCTCTAAACTTTGTCAATTTCAACTTTGAAATGTTTCATTTTGGTGAGTTCACATGAGGACCTGGTTATTGTCATACACTACAGTGTGTCATACACCACTGTGTGTCGTACACCACAGTGTGTCGTACACCACAGTGTGTCGTATACCACATTGTGTCGTATACCACAGTGTGTCATACGCCACAGAATGTCGTGTACCCAACAGTGTGTCGTACACAACAGTGTGTCCTCCACTACAGTGTGTCGTACACTACAGTGTGTTGTACACTATAGTGTGTTGTACACTACAGTGTTTCTTAGTGTCATACACTACTCTACTGCCCTTGGTAAAGCACTAGAGTGACTGGACATGCAGTTATTGGTTTGGCCTACATTGTATACACTAGTTGCAGAAATGTGAAATCTGTATCTTGTGCTACTAGAGTTCCTAGAGGTATGTATTTGGGTCTGAGGTTTCCAACACTACCCTTTATTATTTTGAACCCTAATTGGTGCCCACCTCACTCCAATGTGAGAATTAGTGATGCATACACTCATGGAAAATGGGAAATTGTATATAGGCAGAGTTGGGGATAACGAGTTACATTTGTTATGTAATAATATTACTTATGTTGTAATGAAGTAATATAACACATTACACGACAAAGTAACAAGTAATATATAGCAGATATTACATCCGGAAATTGTAATGTGTTACTTCTTTTAATGCGTGTTGTATCCAGCACGTGATTGGCTGCATTGTGAGTCCTGACAGCACTGACGTATCAAAACTCATGTCAAATTAACCCATACATTTCAATTTCCGTAAAATATTGTTATGCATAAAATCAATGTACAGCAGCCTATGGAGGTAAGTTAGTTTTAAGTTACATTATTCATCATAACTCTGGTTTTGAAGGCGGTATCGAAATTGTTTGGCCGCCACTACACACGCATAACACTCCTCTATCCGATGAAAACAAAATTTAATCAAAGCTAAAGTACAAAGGTTGCAAATTTGCAACGAATGATGGTAAGTAGCAACTTATGCAATGCAAAATTCATTGGAGAGTAATCATGAATTTCGCATTCTAATTAAATAGTGACATCACACTGTTACTATGGCAATTACAAATTTTGTTTGGGCGGAATTGGATAGAGCAATTCATAAGGAGTTGAATGATATCACATTTTATGATATATAATCATATCTAGTGCTTGCAATTATTGAAAATACAAAATGATGTAAAATGTATGGAGTTTGTATTGGAGAAATTGAAAAAATGATCCATCCATCCTGAGACCTTTCTAAGAAGCAGAGTTTAGTCAGCCCATTTCATGATCTAAGGGTGGAAAACAAAGGACACTGGTAATGTACAATATTGTTGATAAAATACACACTGACCAGTGGCATAGATACCATTGAGGCAACCGAGGCAGCTGAGCAGGCCTGAGTTTTGGCACCCTGGATTTTCTACACAAACGTTACTAGACATCATTACTGTACCACACATAATAGAATCTATTGCTGTAGTACTAAGCAGGGCTGGAACCCATGGTGACATGATGCTGGACCACTTTTCAGCTACGTACTCAGTTGAATTTAGTTGTAAAAAGATCAAGATACTCTAATAGAACAGTCATCGCAATATACTCTAATAGAGCATTCAGTACAGCCACTGTTCTCATTACACTGCTTGGTCATTTATGTTAATCACATGTCTTTACATTACCTTTCAATAGTTTCAATGAGTCAACTGCATGGTATTACATTGAGCTAATTGATCATGTATATCATGCATTAGCAGTAACAATCAAAAATATAGCCTCCACATTCCCAAAGCATATATTTTTAAAATTTTCCTTGAGGGAGCATGCCCCCAGACTCCCTAGCTTGACATGCTTAGCACATGCAGTTGAGCATCACATGAAAGAGATAATCTTTCACATAAACATCACATCAGATTAATAAAAAGTATAGTGTGCATGACTGTGACATCCATGGATGACCCGACCACTCAAAATGTCTCTGAAGTAAGTTGTGTTGAATGCAATTAAATTAGTCTAATAATTGAAACATGGTATACTGTAGCATTAACAAAGCTGGAGCATTACTTATGGCACGTAGAAAATGCTCAGTCTTTCTTCCATCCAATCAGATAGTCAACCTCCAAATGCTGTACCACCCATACTTGAAGTATTTGTGAATCAGTTAAGTCAGAAGTAGACCTTCTCTGTAGGTCAATGTATAAACTTTGCCTCAGTAAAAATTTTTTCCTAGCTACACCACTGCTGGCTGTAAATTTGATTTTGCCATTTTTGTCGTTCTGACTTTACAAATTCCAATAGCATGTTTTGATATGAATACAGCTGTACAGGTACGTAAGAACAAAAAGTGATAGTGTATGGGGAGTGCCCTTGAGATCAAAATACGACAACAAAGTATGTTTATGAGGCTGAACTACACCAGAGAAATGTGTGTCTCACTGTCTCACTCATGTCACTTGTAGTTGTACGCTGGGCTGGGAGCATGTATTTGGAAGGTTGGGCTTAATTTATAGCTTGTAATGAACAAATGTAATATGTAATAATAGTACTAGTTACATCCCTCAAAGTAACATGTAATATGTAACTCATTACTATTTTTCTGGGAGTGATATATAACTATAATGCGTTACATGGTATAGAAGTAACTAGTACCACATAATGAATTACATATTTAGAGTAGCAACCCCAACTCTGTAAATATAGGCTGCTTCTTGTACACTACGTAATCTGAAAGGCCATAATACCTCCACCTTTATTGCATACACAGTGGCTGCTTGGTCAGTGTGTAAATTGTTACCATTTAAATTGTTAAATATTGTTTACGTGTCTATGAATGCATGTACATTGTGCTTTAAGGGCCAGTTTTGTAATATAAAGTGTGTAACTCTGGCCACTTTCTTAAGTGTAGCGATGTGCGATAATAATTTTGCAACTGTATCAATGATCGCACCTGTAGGAATTTACACACATGTATGGATCACAAATGCACAACACAAACGCACATTTATGGAACACAAACACACAAGTATGGATCACACATGTATGGAACACAAATATTGCACGAAGGGTAGGCACATTGTTATATCAATCATTTGCATGAAGAGCAGGTACTGCTGCTAGTAACATAATAATTCCCAACCCTTACTATTGTGTGGTTGACATTTTAATATTGTACTCTCCTAGTCTACACTTCTCCTGAATAGTTCATTAGTTGTAATGTTTTGTTGTTCTTCAACTAGACTGTTTCTTTGACATGCAAAACTACATTTACTATTTGGAGTGGTTCTCCAGTACTGTAATGCCTTGTATATATCTGATCATCGCTGGAGTAGTGGACTATTCGTTGGTGAGATTCGTGCCATCTCTGTACTAGTAAGCATTGTGTTTGTCACTGTAGCACCGAAGGATAAAGAGTGGAGCAACTATTAATGACTTTACTGTTAGCAGGAGACGAGCCCTCAGGAGGTTAATGGTGTTCTTGTTATTAGTGTGGTATGTACCAGCCACCCAACTGTCATTACGATCATATGTCTGTGAGAGTAACATACCACTGGTGAGTGTGATATAATGTATGTTGTTGTGTTATTGTGTTGTTATTGTTTGTTTATTGTAGATCTGTTTTGTTATCATATGTGTTAGAGTAACGTGTCATTGGTTAGTGTAACCTAGTGTACAGATGATGTATTGTATGTCATTGCTGTTGCTGCTGCTGGTGTTGTTGTTGTTGCTGTTGCTGCTGTTGTTGTTGTTGCTGTTGTTGTTACTATGCAAGAGTCAGTGGTAACCTATTCCATACAGAATGATGACAACACTACTTATCATGACATAGTTGGTGATGTGTGCGGTAATAGCTCATACCCTGAAGTAGCTGATGGTGAGTCAGTTTGGTTTAGTTAGTAGCAATTGAAAAGAAAATTCTTATTTAAATCATTTACACACTAGTGTAAAGACAATTTTTAAAAAAGGGGAAATGAGAGATCACTGAAAAAAGAAAAGGAGAAGCAACAGTTTCAATGGATGTGGTAGAGACTAATGAAAAAACAGTAGTTTCTAGGTTTGTGACTGCTTCTGTATAAACTTGTTATTTGAGTCCAAATGGAGATCTCTGTGTGTTTAACATACTGGCTTGTTTGACTCTTGTTTCTTTACTTTTTTCAGTGATCTCTATTCCCATGTTTTGAATCATTTTTATACTGATTAACCCTCAAGGGTTACTGTTATGTCTTGTGTGGTTGTGCAAATTTGTTGTTACCACTTTAACCCTTAAACGCTCATAAGCCTATATATAGGCAGATTACGCATGGTCTTGAAAATGCATAAGCCTGTATATAGGCTTTTACGCATGATTGTAAACAAAGCGCTGTAACTTTTGCGCCATTCTACTCGTGATGTAATAAGCATTAAAATGATACCTAGGGGTTTACCCTACGACCAAAGCATAAGACCAAAAATTGTCGTGAAAAATACATACCTTTAGAAAATGATCCATAACTCCTTGACAGTTCGTCCGATTTGCTTCAAACAAGTACTATTTGAATGGCCGTTCAATGGCGAATCAGGCCATATATAGCTCACGTGACTAAACCCGCAGTCGAAACTACAATTGAAGTGAAGAATGTGGTGTTGCGATCAAGCGAGACATCGATCTTCTTCGCTTTATAACAAGTAAGCCATTGTTGTTACAGTGGTTATTTAGCCTTCCCCAAGTAGACCAATGAATAAGCTTTCTATTGATATATGGTTTTAGGCTAATAGATTTAGGAAAGGCTGTCTTACCTCACCATATAAGTTTGTTTTGTGTAAACACGCATTCCATAAATGTTCTGTGCACATTCAGGACTAATTCCTTAAAAGTTTCATGCGCGTTTAAGGGTTAACTGCTGCGTACTTTATTCATAAGTTAAAAACCCTACTGTTATATCCCTACTGTGTTCCCTACTGTGCTCCCTACTGTGCTCCCTACTGTGCTCCCTACTGTGCTCCCTACTGTGCTCCCTACTGTGCTCCCTACTGTGCTCCCTACTGTGCCTTTATCTTGATGAGTTTAACAAATGAAATGTGTGGATTGTTGTGCAAGCACTTTATTCAAAAGTTACGGCGATATTTGCTGTTCATCTTGGCCTTCCTCACTTCTTGATAAAGTCTCAATGTGTAAAAGTGATAGCAATAAATTCTTTTCAACCATAGAAGTGTATTACATCTAGTGATGCTCCAATGATTCAGACAGGGGATCAACAAACTTGGGATGGGATTTCAAAATCTTTAAGATTCCAAGTGCAATTTCAAGATTTCCATAAGAACTTAATTATCGTTATCTAGTCCAACAATCACCAACATTTCAGATCAGGTTTCTTGTGGGTCCCTTGGATATTTAGACTAGAAGTTTCTTGCATGGCTCTTTAAAATTAACGAGCCCTCATGGAACATGTGGTCGGTGTGCTATAAAAGGCTAATATTAGCCTAAAGGGACTACAGTCCATGTGATGTCCGAGATGTTGTCACACTAAGACAGTTACTACACTATTCACTGCTGCTTTTTTTGTGCAAATTGGAGCCAATGCTACTGTAAGTTGTTCATTAGGTACAAATTGCAGTTATATACTGTTTGTGTGCTAATCAAGGTGATCATTGTAATCAAGGTGATCATTGTAATCAAGGTGATCATCGTAATCATGGCCCTGCTATAGAAAACAGGACAAAGCAGCAAAGCCAATCTGTGTGTTGTCACCTGGTACTACAGATCTGGAGATACGTAGTACGTATATCCATATATTTAAACTACACAAAAAAAGTGGAATTTTCTACTAGAGTAGGGACCATAGCACATCAATAAAAAGTACTGAAACAAGCTGGAGTAGTGCACGATATTAAATCACAGTAAAACAATAAGAAGTGTTATATCCCTACTGTGCTCCAAGATAACAGAAATACACAGTAGGGATATAACACTTCTTATTGTTTTACTGTGATTTAATATCATGCACTACTCCAACTTGTTTCAGTACTTTTTATCGATGTGCTATGGTCCCTACTCTAGTTGAAAATTCCAAATTTTTTTGTGTAGTTGTTTGTTAACTTTTTTTTGTAAATAATTATTATGACTGGTGAACCCACGCATACTGCATCTGCAATGGTGCCGTGCGCCCCAGCTATATCAGTTATCATCTAAAAAGTGAAGTATCTGTTGTCAGCTATGTTCAACCCGTTACACAGCATTTCAAATGAAGAACTGTTCGAAAAGCACCTCTGCAATCCACACATACTGAAAAAAAAAGAGAAATAGTGCCACATGTCCCAATTCAGTATCGTCTGAAAAGTGAAGTATCCATTACACTTCTTTGTCAGCTATATTCAACCTGTTACACAGCATTACGAATCAAAAACTGTTTGAAAAACACCTCTGCAATCAAAATACATAGCCACTGTGAAAAATATGGATGAGTTCTGTTACAAATGGGAGCCATCACGTGCTACTGCCAAATCGACACTTTGCCATCAGCAAAGGTGAATGGGACATAAAGGAAGACACTGGTAAGCCCATGAAGAATGCATTGTACGTACGTACTGCGGTATGCCAAAAGGCACGTCTTGGGCCGAAATGACATCAAACAGTGAAAAGTCAAGCCCGTAGCCTTAGTTGTTATTGAGTTACGCTTGTCTAAAGGCATCAGTCAGTTACTCAGTTAGTCAGTAGAAAATTCCATTAAATAATTTTTTAAACCAGGAGTGTGCCCACAGCCAGCCAAAGGCCGGCTGTGGGTGTGCGCCTAGTTTACTGAAATGGTTTTCTGAAAAGTGTGTGTGTGTGTTTGTATGTTTGTATATTTGTTTGTCTTTCCACACCCACGTGAGCAAAATTTTGTTCGCTAAAAACAGCATTTATGTGATAAATAAAGGCCAAATAGAGCCTGTATTAAACTTCTGGGCAGGTAAACTTTGGTTAAGACGGTTAATACGTGTCAGTTTGAAATACAAGTGAAACAAGTTTATGTGAAAGCCTTACCCAAGGCTCTACTGACGTCAAACAGCCGGAAAACAACACAGCTGGCGTCCTAGGCTACCGGATATAATGAATTCCTTCGAGTTGAAAAGGGGGTGTGCCCATACATACGCAAACAAAAATGAAGAGTAGCTTTGAGGGTTTGCCTGGAGAATTTGTGTAAGATAGTCAAATTGTCAGCAGCATGATGGTCAGCAGCATGATGGTCAAATTGTTAATAGCACACAGCTCAAGGAGCTGTTCACCAGCTTCATTACAAGTGCCAATTCTATGAAGTCCTCTAACCTCCTACCAGACATCATCTTCAGACTCTTGTCTTCCAATTCGAGCATTAAAGTCACCCAGCATCACCACATGTACAGTATCTCCAGTGGGAAGAGTATCCAGGGCACGTTGAAGATCATCAGCAAAGTTTGCTTTAACACTTGGTGGTGGGGGGGGGGCTTTGGTCGTTGGAGCATACACAGACAACAGTGATAAATACCTACTACTAGTCCACCTAGAACCTCCATGTCTTCTATACCAACACTGTGTAATTTGCAATTGAGCTGTCACTATCCTGGAACTGACAGCCTCCCAAGATTCACCAGCATTCTTCCATGCAGCAGTAGCACTCTCATCAAGCACAATGCCAACACCTTCATTTCTTGTTAGTAGTTCACCATCACCAGGCAAAGTGCGTCCTGAATGTAACAAAGTATATCTATCTACATTCCAAACATCCTGTCCAAACCACTTAGTTTCCTGTATTCCAGCAACTGCCACTCTCAACTTCCTCCATTCTTTTACCAAAAAGTCTAACTTCCTATCAACATAATGGGGGCCTGTGGACGGCAGATGGCAAGCTTTCAGATCAGGCCTGACCCTACAGATTCTGCGGTCTTCTCCAGCACTCTTCACGAGAGTGCGAATGTTCCATGTGGCAAAAAAGATGGACCGAGAGCAAGGACTGCGCCCCGAAAACATGTTCAATCCACAAGTCATACTCGTGCAAAAACACAACACACTTGACCTCAAGTTGCAAGCTCGAAACAAGTAAACCACTTTAAAGAACTGAACTACTCCACACGTTCAAAAAAGCAGCTGTCAGCGTTCACCAGCAACATAAGTTGCTGCCCAGGAACCACCACGAGGAGGTGCTGACATGGTTCCCACACACACTACATACACACACGCACACAAATACATATACACACACACACACACCACACACACACACACACACACACACACACGCACACACGCACACACACACACACCACACACACACACACACACACACACACACACACACACACACACACACACACACACACACACACACACACATATTTACAAAAACAATTTCAGTAAGCCAGGAATTCTCTATTATGAATCACAATTGTGCAACAAAATAAAGTTAAGTCAAGCGTTATGTGGTTTGGAGTACATGGACGAGAGTGTGCTGCTGATGTTCCTGCAGTATCTTTAAGTGGTGTTTCTTTGAAGGCTGTCACTCAACAGAAATATATAGGGTGGTGGTTGATCACAAACTTACATAGAGATTTCAGGTTGCCAAAGTTTGCAAGAAGATGGTTTACTATCTGTATTTAATTAGCTGTCATCAGAAGGAGCTTCTAGTACACATTTTACAGATACTGGTGGATTCCTTGGTTCTATCACAACTGAATTATGCTCTGCCTGTTTGGGGTCCTCCACTGAGTTAGCATTTGAATAGTCAGTTGCACCATCTTCACAATAGAACTGTTCAAGTTGTGTATAGTTTGCAAAAACATGATCATGTCTCCACCCACTGTTCTAGACTTGGATGGCTACCATTTGAATCTACTGTTCGATACCAAACTTTATTAGCAATGCATAACCAATCTCTTAAGGATCACTGCTTATTGTTATTAAATCCGAATATCCAGTTTGGCACTCATCACCGCTACTGTACCAGAACTTCACCTAGTTTTGCCAGTATCGTTACAAATTATCTTCTTCAAAGAAATTTTTCAGAGGACAGGCAACTATGTGGTGAGATAGTCTCCCAGCTAATTTGATAGAGTCTACCCCATCCGATTTCATGAACCATTTGTTTGTTTCTTTGATTGCTGGTTAATTAGTTTTTGTATAATTTTTTGGTTGTTTGTTTACAAATGTACTTTTTATCTTTTTTATGTGCGTTAGTGTATTGTACTATATAACTGCTTTAGACTCTATTTCACATTACACTCAGATTACTTACCTCATCCACGGCTGTTTCTGCTGTAGGCTCGGCTAAAGCAGCTGGTTTTCTTACGATAATAATAGCGCCATGGCAACTATGCGTCCTCACGTGACTAAATAATCGCGCTCGTTAAATCACTGCACGTGAACAACGCATAGCGATTGGACAAACCCGATTTTGAGCATATGTTATATTGTGCTTGAAGGCGTGGAGTATATTAGAAAACAAGGTGGAGTATATGAGATTTATTACCCACCCAAAACAGCCTAAATAGAGTCTAAGTTTATGTAATTGTTGTTATTGTATGTGATAGTTGTACCATGTACCCGAGTGATTTGCCTGATATGTACACCCAAGCTTGAGGGCTGTCAGGCCCAAGAGAGCGTGAGTGTACATATCAGGCAAATCACAAGGGCACGTGATACAACTGATATGTACCATGCCAATGCAGGCTCTTGGGCGACTAGTCACCCAAACCAATACGAGACCAACCACCAAATTCATTATATAGACCAACTTGTGAAATTCAATTATGGGACAGCAACAACTAACATTGTGACTACGTTTGTTAACATAAACGGGCAAATCCTACGAATATCACAGAAGCACTCAATTTAGCAATTTACAAGTGTTTCAAAGTTGCTACATCACTTAAACAGTTTACACAGTTTTCTAAACATCCAGAGGGGTAAGCTTTGCTGTAGAGTGGTTACCTTGTGATATACGAAAGGTGGGCGTGGTACATAATCAAACACGCAGACAAGCGCTTGTAAATTACCCATGACACTAGTTCTCACCTTGAACTTTCGTTTGTCAACTCATAGGGTGGTAAGGGTGTCGAATCGCTTCCATCTGAGTGCTATAGGATGGAAAATTGGTTTCATGGTTTTCATCATGTGAGCAATAATAAACTCCCACAACGAATGCTGCTAGGATTCTTATAAAAACAAACTAACATTATCTCACCAGATATCAAGGCCATGGTTAAACCATGGCCAGCCATGGTTTAACTTAAATGTACCATGGCAAGCCAGGGTTTATGAGATATGTACCCTGAAATTTTCCTTTGAAGTTAGGTGGTTTCATGGTACATGTGTATTATGTAACACTCCAGCATAGAAGAACGGCTAGTCTGAATGCTGCGAGTATAATTAACAATCAATCAATCGATTGTGGTTCAATGCAAATAACTCATACACACACAGAGACTAAGAACATGTAACTTAGATGGCTCTTATGTGGGAGGAGGCTTATTTCCCACACTTGTAAAAATTAACGGTCATAATTATTCTCTAATAAAACATTCAGTTGCATTTAAATGTTTTTTTTTGTCAAGCATGTATCATAACTGCATGGCTTAATATTACAAAAAGTATAATTATGTGTATTTGATTACAAATACTGGAATATTTACTCTCTAGAGTGTGATTGTGAGGATCGATGGTTGTATAATGGAGAAGTGTGTTGTAGTCACTTTGGGATGCAGGTGAGGACTATATTCCATATATGGGTGGACCATATTCATGTGTATCATTATCAAACAGTACGGTAATGCTGCTTGATATTCCATATATGGTTGGACCATATTCATGTGTATCATTATCGAGCAGTACGGTAGTGCTGCTTGATATTCCATATATGGGTGGACCATATTCATGTGTATCATTATCAAACAGTACGGAAATACTGTTTTAAGTAGGGATCTCCCCAAAAGTGATGCTGCCCAAAATGCCACCTTTTAAAATCATCCTAGAAGCATCTTATACAACAAAAATCACCTTTACAGAATAATATCAGTCCATTTAATATCAAATACAGCATTAAAAAAACAAGAAAATGCTTACAGGTGGCCAGATATAGACTTTTTAAAAACATCACCGAAACTCAAAATTTGGTCTGTCTGCATGCCAGCTTGACCACAGTCGCTAGACTGGAGGCCAAACATTGCAGTGCACAGCCACCATTTTATGTCACTGTAGCACACTCATCAGTGGCATATTCCTTTTGGGTTCTGACAAGTGTGTGCACCTTGTCTCAATCATTATTTATCAACAAAGCCATTAATTCAAACCTATCATGAAATTACAGGTATCTACTGAGCGTGAGCACTTTGAATAATTTTGTGGCATCTAAATATGTTGCTCAAGGAAAGTGTTGATAAGGAATATTAATGCCTCAATATGGTTTCATTACATCAAGAAGAAGACAACCAGCCTGATTGAAAAGACAAGGCATATTTATTTTTGATCACGATAACAACACATCCTTATTATTGGTCTATCTGTATTCACATTGCCAGTGTAGTGAAAATATGGAATAGTGACACTGCTCCTGGTAGGTAAAGGCTGACTTGAAATACTCTAATACAGCAGTCACCTTAATAGAACAGTCAATCTTGTATAGCTGTATGTTATATCAAAAAAAAAAAAAAAACCACTTAAAATTGTTAATTTAAAAATGAATTAGGGATCCAAGCAATAAAAGGTAGTGAAACAAGAGATGAATGATGGCATTACAGCATAGCTCAGTGGGAAAACCCCTACCTTGGCATTGAACGAAATGATTGCTATAACATGCCAA